>NW_018250333.1:99000-100790 GCF_001263595.1 Phalaenopsis equestris | reverse complement strand
TATATATATATATATATATATATATTTTACATGTTGCATAATAAAAGGGTTCAAAAGACTCAAACCTTGGGAGGCCCTCTAACTAGATAACCAAAAGACAACATAAAACAAAAATTTTAACCTATGGAGAGGGACATCAACACCAAGCCCTACCAAGAGGGTAAAAGAAAAAAAGAGTACAAGATTTATATATATGTATCACAATGTGAAGGTATATATATAAGCAAATTAAGCTACAATAGAAGAAAAACATAATAGAAACTATGGGAGAGAAAACCAAAAGCTAGAGACCATTGAGATGCTTTTCTTTAGTTCTGAGGTGTGGAGTCTCCATTGTATCACCACGAAGTAGGAGAGCAAGAGGAGTGGGGGGCTTGGTAGCAACAGATATGGAATTAGTGTAAAGTCCATTTATGGTCAACCAATTAGTAGGTTGGATACCTTCTCTGTGGATAAAATTCAAATTGGAGTTAATGGACTTTTTAAGGTTCTAAATTTTCTATTTCCAAAGTAGGTGGTGCCAAGAGGACAACTGTTCAGAATTCAGAAAGTTGATGAGTTGTAGAGAGTCCACCTCAATCCAAAGTTTGTACCAAGCAGCATTTAAGGCAAACTTTAAAGGCCAGAAAACTACAACGAGTTCTGCTTCTAGGGAATCTAGAGCTTCAGTAGTGGCATGGAAATACAACAAGCATTTGCTACAAGAATCCTTGAAAACACCCCCTACCCCAGCACCATACTTAGAGAAGCTTTCATTAGTGTTAATATTTATGGTATGTTGTTCAGGGGATTTCCAAATAATCTTCTCAATCTTGTAGTAGTCTCTGGTCATTATGAACTGAGATTTACAAATATTAGGGAAGTTGTTGAAATGAACCAACTTGATAAAGCAAGAAGCACAGTTTCTGGTAACCTTGGAATGATGATTGTGTTTGTCTTCATGTTTAGTGTTGTTTCTGTTCATCCAAGGAAACCAGGAAACCATAAAGGGAATGGCTTCACATTTACTTCTTTTCCAACTATGCCACCCACCTTTGAGACTAGACCAATCCATCGCAAGGCCATCCACCTTAATTATGGTTAAAAAATCTTTCCAAACTGCTTGAGCAAACTGCCAGTTAAAGAAAAGATGGTTACTGTTCTCCTCATCCTTTAGGAAAAGATAGCATCTAGCAAATAGCATCTAGATGGCCCCCTCAAACCCTTCAGTTTATGTATATCATCTGTAGGTAATAAATTGTTGAAGAGTCTCCAACAGAAGAAGGACATAGAGGGGGAAAGGAATTTGTTCCAAATGGCTTCACCCCAAGGGACCAAATCCTAACAACAAAGTTTGACATAAATGGCTTTGGTCAAGCTTTGGTTGACATAACTATGCCAAATAATTCTGTCTTTTCTGCTCTTATAAAAATTGACTTTAGAAATTTGAGAGAGCTGAGGCTACTGTAAAATAGATTGGAACTTAGAAATAGACCAGGAATCGCCCTCCCAGAAATCAGACACAGTGAGTTGGGGGTTGAAATCAGTTGGGGGAACCCCAAGCTAGTTTTTGTGGCACCAATGGTCCATCCAAAAATTCACCTGACCATTCCCAAAATCCCAAAGTTACATATCCTCAGCAAGATGTCCGATTTTGAGCATATTAGTTCAAATTCTAGAGTCACCCAATTTTTTGGTGATGAGAGAGGGGAGTTGACCCTTGCAATTTTTACCCTGAATGTACTTAGCCCAAAGGAAGGTTTGAGCTCTGAAATTGATCCACATCGCCATCTTTATATATATATATCTAT
>NW_018250333.1:61585-98950 GCF_001263595.1 Phalaenopsis equestris | reverse complement strand
ATGGCAATGGTGGCGGCTAGGTTTTGCCTTAGCGATCATGGTTTTCCCTTCAACTGTCTACTTGGGTGAGCTCTTTCCTACTTCTCTGTGGTTTTTTTGTCTTCCCTTTGGTGTTTTAGAATTGATGTGGTTGGATAAAAGCTTCACTGCCACTATAACAAGGGGAGGAGCTTCCGATTCTGGTTTTTCACATCTTTTTCCTTAGAAATTTCATGAAACTTTGAATGTTAGAGGAGTTACAATTTTGTTAAGCCTATTACAAAAAAAATTGTAAATTTTTTTTATTCTTAACGGATGTTGATAATAACATCCTTGCATCTTCTTGCCGCCTTGCTCTGGGTTAGCAAGTTCTTATATGGACACCCTAATCTTAAAGTTATTATAAAAAAATTTGAACTGATGAACTCAAAGGTCTTTGGAAGATTGGTCTCTTGGATGGTAGGCATATTTTGATTCAACTTTCTAATGATGAAGAATGCACACGTATCTTTGCCTGGAGAATAATTCGTATTGAAGACTAGTTGATGAATGTTTTAAAATGGACTGTGGCCTTCAATCCTAAGACCAAACCTTCCATAATCTCTATTTGGATCCATTTTCTTGGTCTAAAACTTTATCTGTTTAACCATGAAATTTTTTTTTCTCTTGCTGTTGCCTATGGTAAACCTTTGAAAATGGATACTCCCACGTATACTCTCACTAAACCATTTGAAGCCAGGGATTTGGTTGAAAATGACATCAAACAACTTTTCTGTGTTTAGATCTGGATAGGTTCACCCCATCAAGGTTACTGACAACCTATTGAAATTGAACGCCACCCATATTATTGTTCTCATTGTTGTATGTTTGGTCATTCATCATCCCATTACTATCGCTTAAATCCATAATTGAAGGCTGCTCCTGAGAAAACTGGTAATGTCAAATTTCCCTTGGCTATAGAACGGGAGCGCATTGATGATCCTATTGAAACTCATTTATCCACTGAAACTATTCCCCCAAAATATGGGCTTACAGCTGCTCCCGATTCTACCTTACCTTACTCTAATATTAGCTTACTTGTCTCTAATTTGCCTGATGCCAATGTTGATGTTCCTAATGAAACTACTCCAACATCTGCTCCAGATTATGCCTTACATTTTTCTAATGCACAAGTTTCTAACTTGCATGATACCTTAGAATTTCAGGAACCCCTTTTTGGCTCCCCTACACCTACTGCTGTCAAGGAAGGGCTTTTATTACCTTCCCATCACCCAATTTTGGGAACTCCTACTGTCACCACTTGTGTATCTACTGATTATGTTTCTTTTGATATGATATAGGAGGCAGTTAACTCCTTAGAATAGGAATGGCTAGTTCAAAAATCACAAAGGAAGAAAAATAAAACAAAAAATGAGCTCACACATTTAAATCAAAATAATATTATAAAAGAAGGCATTTATTACTATGATGGTGACCAGTTTCCAGTTGGTAGCTCTTCTAGATCCTCTTAGAGGGTTGGCCTGTGACATCATGTTTAACGTTATGTGCTGGAATATTAGGGGAGTGGCGGACTCTCCCTCCCTTAATAATTTAAAAAACCTCTGCATGGTCCACAAACTTTACTTTTTTGCTATCTTAAAGCCTATGGCTACTACTAGAAGGCACAGAATTCTCAAGCACTTTAAGCATTACAACTCCTTTTGTAATAAAAATAACAAGATCTGGTTTTTTGGAAACCTAACGTCAATATATATTTCATCCAAGATGACAATCAATTTATTCTTCTCAATTATCATTTGGAGGAATATCATGGTTGGGCCACCTTTGTTTAGGCTAGTTCTACACTTCAAAACAAACTTTTGCTTTGGGATCAACTCTTTCAAATGGGGAAAACTATTAAAGATAACTGGTTCATGGGTGGTGATTTAAACATGATCATGAAACCTAATGAAAAGAGGGGAGGAGGTAAATGTGATACTCAACTTATCAATTGTTTTTGTGACAAATTTTTTTACGCTAGATTTTATTTGGGTTTTACGGGAACTCCGTATACTTGGAGAAGAGGGACCTTATCTCAACGGCTAGATAAGTTCTTTTGGGAATCATTATATTTCCAATTATTTTCCTATTAATAGGGTGCAACATTTGAATCACTCTACTTCAAATCATAATCCTTTTTTACTCACTTTAGCTTTCAACAATAAATTTCAGAAATACAACTTCAAATTTTTTAATGTTTGGACCACTCATAACTCTTTTTTGAGCACTATTAAGCAGGCTTGGAGTTTTGAGGGAGTAGATGATCCTTGGTATATACTTTGGCAACCTCATAAAAAAGTTGTTAATGCTCTGAGAGGTTGAATTCCCAAGCTTTTGACAATGTTCATAATAAAGTCCTTGAAGCCCAAGCAGAAGTTGATGCACTTGAATCTCAGCTCATATCTCACCCTCAACTTGTTAATGAGGTGGCTCATAAACATTCTATTTTACTTGATGCAATTTCATTGGAGGAGCATTTTTTACAAGAAAAGACTAACGATGTCTATTTTAAAAGTGGAGCTTGCAATACCAATTATTTCCATGCTTCCATTAAACATAGAAGGAATATCAACACCATCTTGAAGATAAAAAAGCTTAATGGTGACACGATCACTGATGAAGGGGAGATTGGTATAAATGTTGTACAATATTTTACTGATTTGTTTGCTTCTAATCCACAGGTCACACTTATTAATAGTGATTATTTTGACAAGGAAAGGGACTATATGGCTGGTTTATCCCTTGCTGTCTTTTCTACTGAATAGGAGATTTTTACTACTTTTAAGGATATTAATGCTAACAAAGCCCTAGATCATGATTGTTTTACTTCCTCCTTTTATACTCTTTGTTGTTATATTATTCATAAAGAAATCATTGATGTTATTCAATGCATTTTTATGGGCAACAATCCCTGGAAGTTCTTCACTTCTGCTCTAATTCTTCATATTCCTAGATCCAATGTCAAAATAAGTTGGGATAACTTTAGACCTATACCACTTACTTCTATCATTAATAAAGTTATCAACAAGCTGATTGTCATTAGACTTCAACCTCATATGTCTAAACTTATCTCTCCTTAACAATCAGCTTTTATCCTTGGCAGAGAGGCATGTGAAAACATCCTACTTGGTCAAGAATTGGTTGAGGATCTTGATAGGAAATGCATAGGTGGTAATATGGTTCTCAAGCTTCATCTAGGAAAAAACATTTGATATAATTAGTTGGGATTTTATTCTCAGCATTTTGGAAGCTAGAGGTTTTGACTCAAATTTTTGCACTTTGATTAAACGTTGATTGGAAAACAATTATTACTGTGTCTTAGTCGATGGCAAGTCATATGGTTTCTTTTCGGCCCATAGAAGCATCAAACAAGGAGACCCCCTCTCCCCTACTATTTTTATTATGGATTTTGATTATTTTTCATGCCGTATTAATAGTTTGCAAGAAAATCATACTCAAGTGCAATACAAGCATAAATCAAAGGTGCTTGTTTTTATTTTCTTTGCTTCCTCTTGATGACATCTTAAAATTAAAAGGTCCGAGGATGGCTTCAAGGTGTTATTTATGTAGTTATGGTGAAGAAACTATTTAGCATCTTTATTTTAATGCTATTTTTCTCAAATTGCCTGACATACAATAGGATGGCTTTTTCATATTACATAACCACAAGCTTTTCTGATGGAAGGCATATTGGTGGCTTGCAAAGCTTCACAAAAATATGATAAGTTATTTTATGGTTCTTATGGTCTGCTCGTAATAGCCATAAGCATACAAGCTCCCCCCTCCCCCAATCCTTCCCTCACTGTTTCTTATATTATTTTAAAACTTTACAAATTTTGGGAAGAACTTTAAATATTTCCTGGACTCCTAATACTGTTGGGGCTGGAGGTGTTATTAGAAATTATTTTGGGAATTTGATATGTTTCCTTACTTCTCCTATTTATGCACATAGCCCCATTGAAGATGAAGAGTGGGTTGTTCTTCTTGCGGTTCAGATTGCTATGATTTATCACTTCTCTTATCTGATCATTGAAACTAACTCTACATTGATTCATAAAATGCTTACTCAAATCACTGAACCTGTACGGAATTTGGTCTAATTATTTAATCAAATCTGGCACCTAATGTCATCTCATCCAATACAGGTTTAGTTTCCCTTTATCCACACAGAAGGTAATGCACCAGCTGACTGGTTAACATAGAGAGGCCAGGCGGGGGTATTTGTTGGGTTAATTCCCCCTGTCATGTTAAGGAAGCTTCTGCTAGGGGAAAATTTGGATTCCTCATAAATTAGAATATGATTATATGTCTTCCTTGTCATTTTCCCCTGTAGGTTTTTTCACAGGTTTTGAGCTGCAGTTATCATGCATTTTGGACCCTTACTATCTGGATGCATTGTATGCTGGTTCTTTCGGTTTCAGGCCACAACTGTTTTGGATGAGGATTTTGTCCATACAACTCACTTAGCTATTTTTTCACTATTTTTCTTTTACATGTTAATACATGGCATACTTCTTTTGATTAGTATACATTTTGGTTGGGATACATTTATTTTGGGGTTATTATATCTTTTTGTTATCTCTTTTTTCATTTTTTTTCGTGGAGTTGTAATGAGGAGAGTGGAACCCCTAGGAAAACATGTTTTTCTTTTTGTTTTTAATGTGGATCCTCTCTCACTCTCCTAATTTTTGTAACCTCCTTTTTTTATTATTAATGTGTAGGGAGCCACGAGCTGCTCTTTTATGAATATATATACATATATATATATATAATTAAAAGAGCAACTCATGGCACATTTCACATTAATAATTAAGAAAGATACAAAATGGGGAGGGATAGTGGATCCCCGTCTAAAAACAAAATAAATACTTCAAATCCTTGGGGTTCCACTATCCGCATTACAACTCCACTCACAAAAAAAAAACATGTATGAAACCAAAAAGTATACGAACAGAAGAAGTATACCGAAAATAAATGTATACCCAACCATAAAAACTGAAAAACTGAAAAAACACTGTCCAAAAATAGCATCAAATGAATCCAACATTCTTCTGCAAACAGGAAGGGAGCTGCATTGATATTCATCAAATGAATCTAACATACTTCTGCATACACTGAGGGAACTGCAATGATATAGAATAGCCGCAACTACAAGCTCGGAAAATAGTGTGCAGGACCATAATTTTGTAGACCATAATCTGCACATAAAGTATTGCAAAGCAAATAACAACATCCAATTATCCAAAGACCAACATCCATCCCAACGAGAGCGGGCAAACCGACAGAGAGCAAGTGAGTACCAAAATTACTTGTGATCAATAAAACAAAAGAGCAATAACAAAGCAAGATTGCATTGTTCAAGAATATCGATATTAAAAGCAAAATCATCCTACAGTTAGAAAATGAGATCCCTGCCAAATTAAAATAGTAAACACAGTGTAGGGACTAACAACATATATGCAATAATATCACGTGACCGCAAAAATAAGCCTCCCAAACACCCGAGAGACCATAGACCATAAAGGGAATTGCAACCAAAAACATAATTTCCTAAATGGCATTATAATTATACTATAGTCAATAGTAGAAAAAAAACCCCCTATAGTAGCAGTCAAATAGATCGAAAAAAATATAGAAAACAACAAGACCAATAGCATTATGAACCACAAAATAGTAGGCTCCAAAAAAGCCCATATTAAATACAGGTGAATTTAAGTCAATGGAGCATGAACTTCCTGCATCCAAAACATTAACCAAATCAAATTTGACAACCAAGTAGCCTAGTGCACATTGTGTAGGACAAAAAATGTAGCAAATGTCTTTCCATTTTTTAGAGCAAGAAAACTTCCATAATAGATTGATATCGTAGATCCCATTCTCCAAAAGCAAAGTAGACTTAGGTGTAAAGTTATAAAAAGTATCAAGTGAAAGAATAAAAACTTTCATTTAATCAGAACATAACCTTCCCAAAAGCACAAAAACCAGTCCACACAACCATCAAGAACTTTCATCCCAACAGAGCAAGGAAGCAAAAGAGATGCCTTCCGAATTAACTAATAACAGTCCCATAAATCATGGATCAAAATAATATAAAGAGGAAGCAGGTTAAAATCGAACATAAGGATCAGCCAAGTCATTTTTAATCAAATTAAGCAACATAGAAGGAGGAGAATTACCAACAATAGTACCTTGCACCCTCCATTTTGTGAGCCAATCCGCGGATTTTTTACCCTCTCTATAAGTAAAAGAGTAAATAATGTTTAGATGTTGCCCCTCTATGATATGCCTAATATATTTTATCAAATGTATGATATACCAAGGAAGATTAAGCTTAGCCAATAAAATATAATAAAGAGTTTCTGTGTCAGTTTCCAAAATTATGCTGTTGAGATTTAGAGAAGCAACAGTTTGAAGAGCAGAAAACAAAGCTATAATTTCAACCTCAATAAAAGAGTTGGCAATACAAAGTGAGGCAAAATAAGCACAATACTTACCACTTGAATCCCTGATAAGTCCTCCAATACCAGTATAAGCATTAGAAAAACTCCCATCCGCATTAACTTTAAACCTACCATGAGGGGGTGGTGCCCATTTAATTAAAATGGGTTTCCTACCCCTACCCACATTAGGAGAAGCAACTTGTCCAATGAAAGTCTTCCAAGCCGTTTTAAAATAAGCCACAGCAAAAGTGGAAGCAATAGAGGGGGTGTGACAAATAGCTTCATATTTTTTACTATTCCTAGCCACTAGATAAACCATAAAACAATGCCAGGGAAATAACTGTGTTGAATGAAAGATGAATCAAACTCTTTCCAAGTATTAAAAACAACTTTAAGGGTCAAAATTGGGGGCCAAGTAATACCAAAGTAGCACCCCATATGTTACCACACCTCTCTAGCAAAAGAGCATTCAAAGAACAAGTGATTAAACAATTCAGCCTCTTTTTTACAACTATAACAATAGGAGGCAAGTTTTAACCCTTTCATTCTAAGTATTTCATCAAGTGGGAGCAACTTATGAAAATATCTCCAAAGGAAAAAGGAGATAAAAGGTGATATGAGTTTGTGCCATGTATAACAATGCCATTTCAAAGAATTAAAGGAGTAAAAATTTAAGTAAAGCATTTTAGTAACAGATGCACTAGCATGGTGCTTCCAATGAGGAACATTTTTATCTTGAGCATGAATGGGCATGGTAGCAATAGCAGGGGCAAATTCAGCAACTAATGATTTCAACATATTTAAGTTCCAATCACCTCCAATTCAATAATATGAGACTAATAACTTAGCATCATAACTAGAAGTAGATAAAGTAAAATACATAGAGATGTCCCAATCATCATTCTAGAAAGAAATATTGCCATCACCAATGTCCCAAAACATGAATTGAGATGCAATATCCCTAGCAGCAATTATAGCTTTCTAAAGTCTGGAGTCCACTACTTTCCAATTGACCGAAGTAGGATGTAAATTTTTACAATACTTATGAAGCATAAGCCTTGCCCAAAGTGACCTCCCCAAATGAAATTTAAACCAGAGCTTACACATGTTTATATCGATAGTATAATTCAAAGTTTTAAAGCAAAGCCCACTAACAGGAAGAGGCTTGCATGTATAGTTGCCAAGTGGTACAACATTTTGAAGATCTAGATCCCTTCCATAAGAACTTATTAAAAATAGTTTCAAGATTCTTTTATGTGCTTTTTTTTTCTCTAAGAACTTTCATAGCATAAAGAGAAAGTTTGGAAAGGACACTTTTCAACAAAGTAAGCCGACCCCCATTAGATAGGAATGTATTTCTCCAATCATTAATTTTTAGCTAAGAGAATATGATCTGTAATATCCTTTTCCTTAATGAAAGCAGACTGTTGATGAACAATAATGTGAATAAGATGTGGTTGTAATCTGTTAACTATAATTTTTCTTATAACTGTGGATATCACGGAAAGAGGACGGAAATTCTCCTAGGAAATCTTATCATTGCCTTTAGGGATAAGCACTATCAGAGCAGAGGTGAAATATTTACTAGGGTTATTTCCAAGGAAGAAACTTTGAATAGTAAGAATAACCTCCTTCTTAACAATTTCCCAACAATGAATGTAAGATGTAGAAGAGAAATCATCTGGACCAGGAGCTTTATTAGGGAAAATAGATTTGAATGCACTCAATATTTCCTGCTCATCTGGAGGATAAGACAATGAAAGATTATTAATATAATTATACTCCTCAATAAAGTAAGTGGGGTCAACAGGCATAGTATGAGCAGATGACTGAAAAAGCTCAGAGAAGTATGTAACAACACTATCACCAATTTCATCCATATTAGTTAAAATACTCCCATCACCATTTTTAATTTTTAGAATGCTATTTATATTTCTTTTGTGCTTTGAGTGGCATGAAAATATTTAGTGTTTTTCTCCCCTACAACAGAGGAAGAATCATTAGCCTTTTGTTTAGACAAGTTTTCCTCTAAAGTAATAGCATCCATTAAAGCAAGATGAGCTTGAGTAATAGTATCCATTAATTGAGAAGAAGCCTCAAGTTGAGCTTCCAAGGAATCAACATTGTGCTGCGCATCCTTTACTTTAGTATGAACACTAACAAAAACCTAGTAATTCCATTTAATGAAATGGGCAGCCATTTTCTTATGTAATTACTATAGAACAAACCAAGGATTTCCAACTCCTTCAAATTGCCATGCTTTAGTAACCAAATTAAGATAAGTATCATGAGAAGTCTAGACATTGAGAAATTTAAGATGAGATATGGTTGGTTTAACAGTAAAAGCTAGTGTGAGCAAATTAGGGTTATGATCAGAAGTAACATGACTCAAATGCTAAACTTTCACAATAGGAAAATGATTTATAAAGGCAGAGTTAGCCATAAACTGATCCAATCTCTGACAAAGAAAACCTCTCCTCCAAGTGTAAGGGGATCCAGAGTATCCCAAATCATAGAGGCCTGCATTAGCAATAGAATTAGAAAACCTATTTATTAGAGAAGGTTCAACTCTACCTCCGCCTTTTCTCTCCATAGGCTTCAAAATCATGTTGAAATCACCACCTACAAACCAATTCTCTTGTATGATGTTTCCAATAGACTCAATTTTATGCCAAAGTTGATTCTTTTCATGAATATGAGAGCTAGAGTAAACAAAGGTGCTCCATCCCTGAAAGTTTTCAAAATAAATTTGAGAGGAAATATATTGCTCCTCATCATCAACAATGGTAAGAGTGACTGTAGGCTTCTAAAAAATCCAGATTTTGTTATTAATATTGCAATGATAATGAATGCCTTTGAACTTATTAAGAATTATGTGTTTATTTACTTGAACAAAAGGTTCCAAAATAGCAAAAATGAGTAATATGCGGACCCTGCAGAGGTTTTTTAGCCTATCAAGGGAGTTAGGGTCCACCACTCCCCTAATATTCCACACTATTATATTAAACATGATGACGTGATCTAATCCTTCTAGAAGATCTAGTAGGATTGACCATATTTTTCCCATCAAAATGATATATGCCTTCCTGTATAATGTTACCTACATTGAGTCTAGAAAGCTGGATGTTTCGTTTTGCCTTTTTTCTAGAATGTTTTTGCTCCTGCCACTCATTTTCCAAGGTTATATTGGCATTAGATAAAGAGTGTTTATTTCAATAGAATAAAAAAAAATCTAACTATTGGAGACTGAACCATAGTTCTAGAAGAAGGGAGGTATCCCTTATCATTATTGTGTCCCGCAAGAAAAGTATCAGCAGACTCTTCTAATGCCACATTAATATCATTTTCATTTGAAGTTTCACCCAACTCAATTTCTTTATTCATCTGTAATTATTGAGAATTAGTATCATTGCAATTATGTAAGATATCATTAGCTTCCTAATGTTCATTGGTGGTCATATGTAGATGATTTTCTTCCTCACAAGTATTCATAGCTCTTGTGCTAAGAGGTTGTAAAGAAGATATGAAAATATGAATAATAGGATTTTTAACAGGTTCAACCATAGATTCCACATTAATTGGCACTTGAGGGGGTTCAATATTATTGTTAGGAAACAGTGGAATAGTATTTATTTCTTTGTTTATGGATTCAATCAAAAGAAAGAGATGGTTTTATGACAGAACATAGAATAGTGTGTGCAGTATGGCGAGTGCCTTTTTATTTTAACAGGTTGTCAGTATCCTTGGTGCTACGATCCTATCCATATTTCTTTACAAAAGGTTGTGTAATGCCACGTTCAACCAAAATGCGTGCCTCAGATGGTCTTGACAAAGTGAAAGTGGCATGATCCATTTTCAAAGGCATGCCATAAGTAGCGGCAAGTGAAAAGAGAATCTCGTGGTTGAATTAGTGTAGTTTAAGCCATGATAATTGTATCCATACAGGAATGATAGGTAACTATGCTTTAGGATCAAAATGAATTGACCATTTTCTAAATTTCATCATACTATTCTCAATCTGCAAGAACCTTTTAGAAAACAGATGAGTGTAGTCATTGTCGTTAGCTAATTGTATAAATATATGCCGCCCATCTATAATACCTACCTTCCACCAGCCTCTTAGATTCAACATTTCAAATTCTCTCCTGATTAGTTCAATCTTAGGGATGTCGTACGTAAACTTACCAACAAGATCCAATCGACAAGAAGAAGCTAGTATTGAAGTTTCATCCTCAGATACATATAGTGCCAATTTACCCCTTTTTTTCCCAACTGCTTGATAAAAGTATCATCTCCTCCAACTATAAGAGTTTCATGAAAACCTTGCGGGAAAATTTCAGTGGAGAGAGTGGTCGAACCACTACTTCCATCTAAGACAACGTCAACAAAGGAACGAGCAGCCGGAGGCATGAAAAAAAACACGAAAAAGACAAAGAGTGGAGTAGTAAAGAGCTCATCAAACGAAATCACCATTAAAGTCGCCAAGAATGCCAAACCATAGGAGAGCTATTCTGTATTAGATGTACAACTTTTTTCCTGCCATAATGAAATCATTTTTCTGTTAATATATACATTTTTTAATTAAAAGAGTAGCTCGTGGCTCCTTACGCGTTAATAATTAAAAAAAGTACAATATTAGGGGGTGGGATAGTGGATCGCCATCTAATAGCAAAAAAACTTCAAAACCTATGGGTTCCACTATTCCACACACAAAAACATAAAAAATACATGTATAAAACCAAAAAAAGTATACCAACATAAGAAGTATACCCAAAATTACTTGTATACCAAAATTTGTGAACATAAAGAAGTGGTAAAAAAAAGTCAAAAAAGCTTCCAGGGAGATCTGCCAATTCAAGCTCTGTAGACATCCAAGCATCCCAACAGAGCAACATCCAAAAAATCATAATTGAGCATATCAGGCAGTGGGCAAGAAAGTAGTAAGTCTCAAGCCAGGCAAGTAGCAGTGGCACAACAAGTGAGCATATCTCAGGCAAACTAAACATAAAACGCAGCTCCATAGAAAAGAAGGATAACTCCCTACCAAATAAGAAATAAAGCATAACAAAGAGAAGAAGTAAATTTATGCCAAATGAGGAGGCCATCCAAAAACCAGTGAAGGCATGAGACCAAATAGGGGTATACACCCTAAATAAGTATCCAGAAGTGGCAACAAACTAACACTAGAGAACCATTTGTTAAAATGCAAACCAAGCCCCAGCAGACTTATCCAATAGTGCAAATCTTTCACTAACCAAATAAGAAAGAGTATTAAACTGCTATAAACTAACCCCCAAAGCAGCATCATCAAAAATAAAACATTTAATATATAGGAGACCGCAACAGCAGTTCTATACTTTCCCAAAAAACTTTCACGCATATAAATCCAACAACTAGAGATTTATCAACCAAAACCCATGCCATAATAGGCTACTAATAGGTCCCATAAGGGCATGCAAGCAACAACTGAAATATAGTTAGTGGTACTAGAAAGCCCAACCTCAAAACAAGTAATGTAGTCCCATGTAAAAACCAAGTTATCCCGGAAATATTGCCCATGCCTAAAAAAGAAGTTGCAGCCATAAAATATTCAATTTTCAGTGCAAGAGAAACTCCAAGAAGAAGTAGTATAGTTTCCCTTATTAAAAATTGAAAGTGATAAAAACTGTAAGCATCAAGTCTACCAACCCAACACCCAAAACCTTCCATCCACCCATCCATCCAACTAAAACCTTCATCCAATCCGAGCATAAAAATAAAGAAAATGTCATAACTTTCATCTAAATTGAGGCAGAAAACCAAATAATCTAGAGAAATTCCCAATAATGAAGAAAAAAGGGAGGCTACAAATTAAACACGAACATAAGGATCAACCATATCACTATTAATCAGCTTAGCCAGCATAGGTGGAGGAGAAATACTAACTGTTGCCCCCTGCACCCTCCATTTTGCAAGCCAATCTGTAGATTAATTTCCTTCTCTATATGTAAAAGAGTATGTTATATTAAAATGTTGCCCCACTATAATATGCCTAATACACTTTAACCAAATTATAATGTGTCATGGGGGATTAAGCTTAGCAGAAATCATATTGTAGAGAGTCTCAAAATCAGTTTCCAGAAAAAAAATTATTTAGATTTAGCGAGGCAGTAGTTTGTAGAGCAGCAAGTACTGTAATAATTTTGGCCTCAATAGGAGAATTGACCAAATAAGGTGATGCAACGTAAGTACAACACTTACCATGTGCATCCCTAAAAATCCCACCAATGCCCTTATAGTCATTAGCATAAATTCAATCAACATTAACTTTAATCCTACCATGGGGGTGGTGCCCATCTAATCCCATCTAATCAAGATGGGTGTCCTACCCCTACCCACATTAGGAGAAGCATTATGTACAATAGAAGTCTTCCAATCCTTCTTAAAATAAGCCACAGCAAAAGTAGAAGTAGTAGAGGAAGTATGACAAGTTAGTAGAGGAAGTATGGCAAGTAACATCATATTTGTGGCTATTCCTAGCCATCCAAATAAACTATAAAACAATGTTAGAAAAATAAGTATCCTTAAATAAAGTAGAATCAAATTCTTTTCAAGTGTTAATTGCTGCTATTATGGTCAAATTTTATGACCAAGAAATCCCAAAGTAGAGCCCAATACGATGCCACACCTCTTTCGCAAAAGTGCATTAAAAAAATAAGTGATTGAAATTTTTAGCCTCTCTTCTACAGTTGTAACAAAGGAGGCAAGCTTTAACCCTTTCATTTTATGTATATCATCAAGTGGGAGCAACTTATGAAAATACATCCAAAGGAAAAAGGTGATAGATGAAGATACAAGTTCGTGCCAAGTGTAAGAATACCATTTCTAAGGAGAAAAAGGGTGCAAATTAGAGTAGAGCATTTTAGTAACAGAAGCACTAGCAATGCTTCCAATGAGGAATATTTTTATCATGAACATGAATAGGGATAGTGGCAATAGTAAGGGCAACATTACCAATTAAAGCATTAAGCTTATTTAAGTTCCATTGATCACCAATCCAACAATCAGATACTAGCAACTTAGCACATAACCAGAGGGAGGTGAAAGAGAACCCAATCATCATTCCAAAAAGAAATGTTACCATCCCCAATGTTTGAAAAAATGAAGTGATAAGAAACATCCCTAGCAGCAGTAATAGCCTTCCAAAGCCTGGAATCCCCCACTTTCCACTTGACCGTAACAGGATGTAATTTTTTACAGTATTTATAATGCATAAATATTGCCCGAAGAGACTCCCCCAATCTAAATTTGAACCAAAGCTTACACATATTTATATTAATAATATGCTTTAAAGTTTTAAAGCATATCCCTTCAGCGCGGTGAGGTTTACAAGTATACTGCCAAGTAGTCCAACTTTTAGAAGATCTAGTTTTCTGCCACAAAAAATTGTTAAATACAGTTTCAAGATACTTATAAATACTTTTTTTAGCTTTAAGAGCTTGCATAGTGTATAAGTGAAGGGTGGAAAGGACACTTTTCACTAAGGTAAGTCGGCCCCCATTAGAAAGAAAGGTATTTCTCCAGTCATTGATTTTAAGTATAACTTTTTCAATCACCTCATCCAAGTGAATTTGCTTTGTTCTAACTCTAATAATGTTAACCCCAAGACACTTAATAGAGAGTTTAGAAATAGTGCAACTAGTAAAATTAGAAGTGCAAGCATGAGTTGTTAAGGGAACACCTTTACCAAAATAAATGGAGCATCTAGCCAAGTTAAAACTCATACCCAAAATATTCTGGAAAACCTTTAATAATGACATAATAGCTTTGAAGGCATGTTTAATAGCATTGAGAAATAAAATGGCATCATCAGCATAAGCAAGATGGCTGACCACAACTTTAGATTTATGAGAAAAGTACAAGTAAGGATGCTCATAATGAAGCTTATTGATAAGCCTGGACATATAATCAAAAGAAATAATGAAAATAGTGGGAGATAAGGGGTCTCCTTGCTTAATACCTCTGGGAGCCTTACCATTGACCAACACACTGTAACTGTTATTAGCAAGCCACCTTTGAATGAGTGAACAAAAATTCAGGTTGAAACCTTTAGCCTCTAAAATATTGATGATGAAGTCCCAACTAATAGTCTCAAAGGCTTTTTTTATGTCCAGCTTAAGGACCATACTTCCTCCTCTACATTTTTTGTCCAACTCTTCAATCATTTCCTGAGCTAAAAGGATATTATCTGTAATATCCATACCATTAATGAAAGTTGATTGCTATTCAGCAATAATTACCTTTAGGGATAAGAACAATAAGAGAAGAATTAAAATATTTACCAAGGTAATGTCCTAGAAACAAACTCTATATAGCAATAACAACCTCCTTCTTAACAACTTCTCAAGAGTATATATAGAATGCAAAAGAGAAACCATCAAAGCCAGGACCTTTATTTTGGCATATAGATTTAAAGGAATTCAGAAATTCCTACTCATTTGGAGGGAAAGACAAAGATAAATCATTGATATAGTATACTCCTCTACAAAATAAGTAGAGTCAATGGGCATTGTATGTGTAGATGACTGAAAGAGCTAAGAAAAATATGTAACGGCACTATCACCAATCTCCTCAATGTTAGTTAAAATATTCCCATCCCCTTTTATAATTTTTAAAATGATATTGATATTTCTTCTATGTTTAAGAGTGGCATGAAAATACTTAGTATTTCTGTCCTTAGCTACAAATGAAGAGTCATTAGCCTTTTATTTGTGCAAGTTTTTTTTAAGGGTAATAGCATCCAATAAAGTAATATGAACATGAGCAACAATATCCATCAAATGAGGATTACTTTCGATTTGTGCCTCCAAGGTATCAACAAGGTGTTGGGCCTCCTTTACTTTAGTATGAATATTACCAAAAACCTAGTAATTCTATTTAGTGAGGTGAGCAGCCATATCTTCTTATGTAATTGCCTTATGTAATTGCCACAAAATGAACCAAGGATTTCCAACCCCATCAAAACTCCATGATTGGGTTACCAACTTCTGATAAGTATCATGAGTAATCCAAACATTTAAAAATTTAAAACAAGATACAGGTAGTTTAACAGTAAAGGCCAGTGTAAGCAATAAGGGATTATGATCAGAAGTACAGGACTCAAATGCTGAACTTTTACAATAAGAAAATGATTTATGAAAGAAGAGTTAGCTAAAAAATGATCCAATCTATAATAAAGGAAACCTCTCCTCCAAGTGTAAGGGGATCCAGAATAACCCAAATCATAAAGGCCTGCATTAGCAGTAGAATTAGAAAACCTATTTATAAAAGAAGGCTCTACTTTACCACCTCCTTTCCTCTCCATAGGCTTCATGATCATGTTGAAATCTCCACCAACAAACCAATTATCATTAATGATGTTCCCCATAGACTCAATTTTATGCCAAAGCTACAATTTTTCTTGAATATGAGAGCTACAGTAAACAAAAGTACTCCATCCATGATAATCATCCAAAGTAATTTGAGATAGAATGTATTGATCCTCATCTTCAACAATAGATATGGTGACTGTGGGCTTCCAAAAAAGCCAAATTTTGTTATTAACATTGCAATAAGAGCAATAATTTATGAACTTATTAAGAATCTTGTGCTTATTAACATGAACAAGAGATTCCAAAATAGCAAAAATGAGTAATTTGTGGACCCTACAAAGATTTTTGGCCTACTGAGGGAGTTAGGGTCCGCCACTGCCCTAATATTCCATACCATTATATTAAACATGATGACATGATCCAATCTACTAGAAGATCTAGTAGGTCTGACCACCTGTTCCCCATCAGTGTGATAGATGCCTTCTTGTATAATATTGCCAGAATTAAACCTAGATAGCTCAATGTTACGTTTAGTCTTTTTTCTGAAAATGTTTCTGCACCTGCCACTCATTTTCCACACTCATTTTCCAAAGTCCACTCATTTTCCAAAGTTAAATTAGCATTAGATAATGAAGTATGTAAATCAATATCATCAGCTGTAGTACCAACTAAAGGAGACTGAACCATGGTGCTAGTAGATTGAAGGTGTACCATATTAGTATTATGCCCCAGAATCAAAGTATCTGCAATTGGGTGTTCACCCAGATCAACTACATCAATCATCTACAAGTGGTGAGTATTAGTAGCATTGCAAGTGTGTAAAGTACCATTATCATCATGATTATCATTCGCCTCACAAGTGTGTGTGGCATCATTAGCTAGAGGTTGTAAAGACTGATTTAGCATCAATAATATCAAAAGTTTTTGCAACATCAACCCTGGGTTAAAAAGGGGCTTCAGAAGGTTCAACATTAACATTGGTAGTAGAAGGGCCTATATGAGGGTTTTAAGCTGAGCATTCAATCAAAAACATGAAGTGGCTTGGTGCCCAAACCTGCATGAAGTGGCTTGGTGCCCAATCCTGGAACAATGTGTGCAATAGAGCGAGTGCCTCTCTAATTCAACAGGCTGCTAATAACCTTGGTGTTGCAACACTATCCATACTTCATTGCAAAAAGGTAGTATAATATCCCTTTCAACAAATATATGTGCTTCTGATGGTCTAGATAAAGTAAAAGTAGCATGATAATTTTTCAAAGGCTTCCCATAAGCAGCAGCTAGTGAAAAGATAATTTCATGATTGAACAAATGAAGTTTAAGCCCTGAAAAATGTATCCAAACCGGTATAATAGGCAACTCAGCTTTAAGATCAAAGTGAATGGACCATTCTAAATTTCATCATCATCATACTATTCTCTATCCACAAGAACCTTTTAGCAAAAAGACAAGTATAATCTTCATCATTAGCTAATTGTATGAACATATGCCTCACATCTATAATACTAACCTTCCACCAACCCTTAGGCTTTAACATGTCAAACTTGCTTCTAACCAATTCAATTTTTGGGATTCCATAAGTGAATTTACTGACAAGAGCTAACTGATAGGAAGAAGCAAGTAGGGTACTTTCCTCCTTGGAAAGATATATTGTTAATCACCCATTTTTTTCCTAACTTCTTGATAAAAGAGTAATCTCCACCAATGACAAGTGTCACATGAAAGATTTGCGGAAAAAATTTAGTGGAGAGGGGGTCGAACTACCTCCACCATCAAAAACAACATCAACAAAGGAAGGTGCAACCGGAGGCATGACAAAAAAGACTAAATAAGAGAAAAAACAGAGTAGTAATCTCACCAAGCGAAATCTCCATGAATGTCTCCATAAATGCCAAACCCTAGCAGAGAGCCAAGCTCCAATTCATTAAAATTAATGTAAACCTGTTACAAAGAGAAAAGAAAAGAAAAGAAAGAGAGCCTATAAAAGGACGGAACCTCCCAAAATAACAAAAAGGAGCTATCTTATATAAGGAAGGGGCAGCAGATCACTTGATAAGAGGAAATCCAATGAGGGAGGGATTCTTCTGCTCACCAAAGATTCTTCAGTATAGAGACCCCTTCTAGCTAGCCAATTGGAGGGTCTATTTCCTTCCTTGTCGATATGGGAGAACTTTATAGGGTAGTTCTTCAGCAATTGATGAATCCCAGAAATCCAGCTTACTAAGTTCCATGGAGTGTCATAGGAGCCCTTGATAATGTTAATAAGCATCAAAGAGTCAGATTCAACCCATAGCTGGTGGAAGTGGCAAGATCTGGCTAGATTAAGGGCCCAAAAAATAAAAATAGCTTGACATTCAGCTTTAATAGCTTGACATTCAGCTTTAAGGGGATCCAAAGCTTTAACAGGAGATTGGAAGAACAAGATGCACCTCCCCTCAAGATTCCTGAAGACACCCCCAACACCATCAGACTGAGATTTATAGCTACCATCAGTGTTAACTTTTATCCATCCATACTTTGGTAGACCAGCAAATTTTCAAGACTTTGGTAATGGAAGGATTAAAAGATGGGCTCAGCTCCAACACAGCTTAAAAACCTTTAAATTTAATAAATTTTTGTATAAAGGAAATACAGTTTAGACCCATCTTTATTGGCTCTATAGGAGAAGTTTCATACTTTAAATGTTTTCTAGCCATCCAAACAAACCAAGCCACAATGTTGGGGATGTCTTGAAGATTGATTCCCCTCCAATCTGACCAGCAATTATAGAATACCTCCCATGTTAGATTCATAGTTGGGACATTCATTTTTCCAATCACAATAGACCAACCTTCCTGCACCCAGGGGCAGGCAAAAAATAGGTGGGAAATTGTTTCCTCCTCAATAAGACAGAAAAAACATCTAGAGGGACCCCTCAGGCCCTTCAATTTCAATATATCATCTGTGGGAATCAATGTTAAGAAGAGTCTCCATATAAAAAATGACATGGATGGAGTGAGGAACTTATTCCAAATTTTTTTGCCCCAATCCACCACCTGTTGGGGAGGCTGAGAAGATAGTACGTTCCTTTTTATAGCAATTATGTCCTTTTAGCCAGGATTAACAGAGAGTTTCAGAATATTGGAGATTTGAGAATGGCTGCAAAAAGGAAGAATAGGAGTAAGATTCCACTTATCATGTTCCCAAAGGTCCTTGACAATCTTTGGAGAGGCTGGAGCATTTTGATCATTCAAAAGATTGCCTTCCAAATACCAATTATCCCACCATATGTTAACCAATCCCTCACCTCTCCTAGACATACATTTTTTCAGCTTCCTCCCAAATCTGTAACATCTTTTTCCAAATGTGGGAATCCCCCAAACCCACAGATACTTGGGTAGGGTGTTGATGCTTGCAATATTTTCCCCTAAGAATTCAGCCCAAAGTGAGCACTGAGATCTGAATTTGAACTGAGATCTGAATTTGATCCGAATTTGATCCAGAGTTTGCAAAGGTTAGTATGCATAATTTGGGGGAAGGACTTGAAGCCTAACCCACCTTCCATAAAAGGTTTACATACCTTATCCCATTTAGTTCAGTGTCTTTTCTTCCTTTGACCAGCCCATAGAAATCTATTGAAAATTCCTTCTAATAATCTTTGAGATGACTTTTTCAATTTATTCATTTGCAGGAGATATGAGGGAATGGCAGATAAAACACTTTTCAGAAGTGTTATTCTACCCTCATTGGATTAAAAGGAATTCTCCCATGCCTGAAGCTTGCTTTGAATCTTTTCTAAAATGTGATCAAACTGAGAGTTTTTTGTTCTTCCTTTGATAAGAATTACCCCAAGATATTTCACAGGAAGATGGCTACTGGTAAAGCCAGTGAAATCAGAAACCCGGGTCTTTAGCTCACTTTTGCATTGTTTGCTCAAGATGGAGATGCACTTCTGCTTATTTAATTTCATACCAGAGGCCTCCTGAAAACTCTCCAAGCTTTGCATGAATAATTTAACAGTTTGGAAGCTTTTGAAAAAATAATGATGTCATCAGCAAAAGCCAAATGATTGATTAAGGTGGAAGATCTATGGCTATAAAGGAAGTGGGGTTTCCTGGTAGCCAACTCATTTGAGATTTTGGATAAGTATTCCAAAACCAAAATAAAAAAGGTTGGGGAAAGGGGGTCACCTTGTTTAATACCTCTAGATGCACTGAAAAATCAATGAGAGGTTCCATTGATGAAGATGGAATGGAAATTATTAGTCATCCATCTGTTGATTAGAGAGATAAAGGAAGGGGAGAAACCTCTAGCAATGAGAACTTGTTCAATAAACTTCCAACTGATTGTGTCATATGCCTTTTTGATATCCAATTTGAGAATTAAGTTACCTCCTCTAGTAATTCTATCCAAATCCAGAACCAACTCTTGAGCCAAGAGCACATTATCAACAATACTTCTATCCTTGATAAAGGCTGCCTGATTCCTGCATATAAGCTGATTTAAATGAGGTTGTAATCTATGGACCAGAACTTTGCTTATTATCTTAGATATAATAGAAGTGAGGCTAATGGGTCTGAAATTTTCCCATTTGTGAGGAGCTTTTTCCCTTGGAACCAAAGTATTAGTAGATGAGGAGAAATATTTGGGGAGATCAGCCCCCCAAAAAAAGCTTTGGACTGTAGCAATGACCTTACCCTTCACAAACAGCCAGGCCTTTGTATAAAAATCTGCTGTGAACCCATCAGGTCCAACTACTTTTGTGTTGTCAATGGAGTTCAGAGCTTCCCATATTTCCTTTTCATCAGGAATATCAGTAAGAGATAAGCTTTTGGTGAACTCCCTTTCCTTATCAAACAAGGTATGCTTAATGGGAGGTTGAAAGGTAGGAGCTTGTTTGAAAATATTTTGAAAATATTGAACAACATTATCAGCTATGCCCTTAGCAGTAGTAATCCAGTGACCCTCCTGAGAAAGGATTTTATGAATCGTGTTACATTTCCTCCTGTAGTTGATGCAAGCATGATAACTTTTAGAATTTCTATCCCCCTCACAAAACTTCATTTTGTTGGCCTTCTGAGCATAGAATGCCTCCTGCATGTTGATAGCATCCAGCAGATGTTCATTTGCAGACTAAAGATCCATTTCAGACCCTATGCCAGAGGACGTGAGCTGTTCTAATTGTAATACCTTCTGTTCAGCCTCAAGGACTTTATTATCAATGTTCCCAACCACCTCCCAATTCCAATTAGAAAGAGGTTTACTGACTTTTTTTATGTAAAAGCCAGAGTTTTATACCAGGGATGTGATGATGAACATCATTTCAAGCCATAGATACTTGATTGAAGGACCACATATTGAAATATCCGAGCTTTGCTTTACTTTTAGAATTATTGGAAGAAATCTTAATAAGTAAGGGTCTATGATCAGACCCACTCATAGCCAAATGTTGGACAGAAGTATGCAGTAAATCTCTGAACCGAAAATCATTCACCAAAACTCTATCCAGCCTCTCCCAATCTTCCCCCTTCTCCAAGTGTACTTAGGGCCAATAAAACCTAAATCAAAAATTCCAGCAAACTAAATGTTGTCATTGAAATTCTTCATTAAATTGATATCAGGAGATCTCCCACCCTTCTTCTCACTAGGTGAAGAGAGACAGTTGAAGTCTCCCCCAACAATCCAGAAGTCCCTTATAGAATAGCTGAAATCATGTAACTCTTGCCAAAGTTCCTGTCTAGCAATGGATGTATAGCCAGCATAAATGAAGGTAGCAAAATCATTATAGTAATTTAAGTTAATCTTCAAATGGACAAATTGAGTTCCCTCTTTAAGGACAGTGCATTGAATTTTTTGTCTGCAAAAGAGCCATATTTTACTTCTGCAAAAGAGCATTTTCTGTCTGCAAAAGAGCCATATTTTACTGTTAGTGTTGATAATAAGCTGAAAACCAGGAAATTTCCTTACAATTCTGTTGACATTTTTAGTGATCATAGGTTCAAGAATAGCAATAATCCAAGGTTTATACATCCTATTAAGAGCCAGAATTCTATTAAGGGATTTAGGATGTGCTAATCCCCTAACATTTCAACAGATTAGATTCAATAACATATAGAGGTGGATTTTCCTCTTCTCCTAGTTCTAACAGTACTAGAAGAGAGAGGGGGGGCTTCCTCCAAATAAGAAAAGAGAGTAGGTTCTTTAGTTCCAAAAGCGATTTCTTCTTTTTTGCTTTCTAGATTTGCCAAATTTTCTGAATTTGCCATCCCTCTTCTAAATTCTTTAGCTAATTTCACAAGCAAAGGTCTTCCTCTAGTATCTCAGTAGTTATTTTCCCTTGATCAGCAGGGAGTGTTAGAAGTGCAGTACAATTGATCTGTTCAACTTGACTAGATTTTGGTATAAGGTGAAGTTGTCCATACAAGAGTTTCAGAACATTTTGAAGAGAGTTATCTGGTTCCACAGCCTCTTTTCCCATATCTTGAGGTAATTCAGCCAACTTTAGTATAGAGTCTTCCTGAGTCCTTGTCCCTGGAAATTCAGAATCTTGGGAAGCAATTCCAGCAACAGGTGGCAGCTCAATATCATGTGGCTCTAAGACCTCTTAATTAGTTCTAGGAAGCTTCCTTCTGAGATTGGGATGAAGTCTAAAGCACTTCTCATCAGTATGGCCAAACCTTTTGCAGTGATGGCAATAATAAGGTCTTTGTTCAGCTATAATTTTCTGTCAATAACCACTATGCTCAATGCCTAACAAAATTTCCTCCACAGCTGGTAAAGTGATATTTCTCTTAACTAGAATTCTAGCTACTGAGGGTCTGGATAATTTGAAAGTGGGGGCATCCAACTTCAAAGGTCTTCCCAAGGCTTTGCCAATGTTGAAGAGAACCTTGTGGTTGAAAAAGTGTAGTTTAAGTCCAGGTAACCTAAACCAAATGGGGACAATGGGAAGTTCTTTACTGGGGTCAAAATCAAGAGTCCACTTTAATAGTTTCATTGAGATATCTTTAATCAAAATAGATTGTTTATAGAAAAGTCTAGCAAAGTCTTCTTCCCTTGTGAGGTTGATGAGAATATGCCTTCCCTCAAAAAGACCCACTTTCCAGGCCCCTTTAAATTTTAGTCCATCAAAAAATCTTCTCACAGATTCCATTTTAGGATGGCCTAGTTGAAATTTACCAATTAAGGTGAATTTATAACATTCAGTTAGGCCATTTAAGTCCTCCTCAGTATAGTAGATAGCCATTTTCCCACTTTTCTTGCATATAGGTTTGAATAGAGGGTCATTACCATGATACTCTTGAGGAAAAACCAAATCATCAGGACTCTGAACTTTATCATATTCTTTCCCAACAATGTCAGCAAAGGTGGCCTTGGCCCACTAAATATTTGTGGAAATATTAATTGTGTTAGGGTCAATCATCACTGAAAGATCCCCAGTATAACAACTAGTAAAAAAGGGGGTCAGTGCTGTGGAACTAACACTGAGTTGTCGATTATAGTAACTAATTCAAGTAACTAGTAAACTAGTAAATGAAGGAGTAGAACAACAAAAGGCACAGTAGAGCAAAACAATAGAGAGAAATCCAAGTAACCAGACAACCCACACAATAGAGAGAACAACTCAGGCAACCAGACAAACAAACAGCAGCAATAATGGGGCTAAGCAATCGCACAGTAAAATTTGAAAAAGCCAAAAACCTGGGAAGAGGTAAAGAGTTAAAGAAATTTAGAACATGCAAACACCAGTGATGAGAGGAGAGAAAACTTGTTGAACTTGATCAGGTAGCTGAGAATGGGTCATCTACAGCAATAACTAGATCCATGCTGTCGAAGAACTAACAGAGCACCAGTGGAACCAGCCGCCACCCATGGAAGAAGATATATATATATATATATATTCTTATTTCTATCATTGTCACCCCACCTAAAGGTCCTAACTCCCTTAGATTTCAAAACATTTGGGCTAAACATCCTCAATTTCTTAACCTGATTAAAGATCATTGGAATACTTCTCAATAGTCCAACCCCCTTATCAAACTGTGACAATTGCAAATAAAGATCACTCATACCCTCAAGCAATAGAATTGGAATTGTATTTAGAATGTGTATGAGGAGGTGGATAATGCTGAGAAAAATGTGGCAACCTTGGAAGCTGAATTTTTGAAATGGCAATGTGAATGAGGTTGCTTTGATGGAAGGTGCTGAAAAAAGTTCATTAGCTACAGAAAGACTAGAACTTTTCCTTAAACAGAAGGCTGTCATTAATAGATTCATGGGAGGGGACATAAATACAAAATACTATCATGGTTGTATTAAATATAGAAGAAAAGGTAATAATATTCACAAGATTCAAGATGATAAAGTAATTTAGATCAATAACTATGAGCTGTTGCAAGGAATGCTGCAGAGTTTTTTCAAAATCTTATAACTGCCTCTCAAGTAACCCCCACACAAGTGAATCCTCATTTCTTCCAATAAGAACTGAACTATACTCAGGAACTTCAACTAGCCGCCAACCCAACTGAATTTGAAATCTGGGAAGCTCTCAATAGTACTGATAGTTCCAAAGTTACTGGTCCAGATGTATACACAACTCCATTCTATAAATAAGCTTGGCCCATTATCAAGGAGGATGTGGTTGTTGCAATTCAAAGCTTCTTCAATGGAACACCCCTCCCCAACTATTTTTTTTTTCCTCTAGCTATTTACTCATCCCTAAAGCTTTTAAAAGCCATAATTGGAACCAATACATACCTATAAGTCTGACTTCTATCTTTAGCAAGTTCATAAGTAAAATTATTGTGTCAAGGTTGCAACCCCATCTAAACCATCTCATAAAACCTAACCAGCCAGCTTTTGTCAAAGGAAGAACCATCTCTAACAAAGTATTGCTAGCACAGGAATTAATATTGGATATAGATCATCCATGTAGGGGTGGAAATCTCATTTATAAATTGGATCTAAGAAAAGCATATGATACTATTCACTGGTATTTTATTTTAGACATTCTCAAAGACAGGGGCTTCTCTATAGATTTTTGTACTCTCATCTCCAGATGGTTGCACTTTAATTCACATTCTATTTTACTTAATAGATCTTCACGTGGCTTCTTTTCAGCTACTAGAGGGGTTCAGCAAGGAGATCCACTCCCCCCTCTATTTTCATCATGAATGGCTTCTTTTCAGCTACTAGAGGGGTTCAGCAAGAAGATCCACTCCCCCCTCTATTTTCATCATGACAATGAATTACTTTTTTAGAATGTTGGATCATGCTCTATCTCAGAAATCCTATGCTAGATTCCATCATACATCTACTACGGAGGTCACACACCTGATGTATGCAAACGAAATTATTGTGTTCTCTAAAGCTAACAAAATGCAGTCAAGCTCATACATAAATGTCTAAAACATCTCCAAGACACCTCTAGTATGATTATCAATTCTTCTAAATTCCAAATCCTTTTTAGTAAACTTATTAATCTTGCAGCTAAATAATGAATTGGCAACTTTACTGGTTTTTCTACTACTACATTCCTTTTCAATTACCTTGGGGTGCCATTCATCAAAGGTAGAACAAAAAGAATGCAATTTGAAGCTGCAGTTACTAAAATCAATGCCCAACTCAACTATTAGACAAATTCATTTCTGTCCAATGGTGGGACAATCACTCTATTGAAAAGCATTCTCACATCCTTCCATTCCTATATTCTCTAAGTTACAAACATGAAGAAGTCTACCCAAGTGTTTGTTGAGAGAAGCTTCAATAAATTTCTCTGGGCTGTCCAAAGGCATCAGTTACATTGGGCTAGCTGCCAAAAGGCTACCAAACCCACTATTGTTGGGGGATTGGGCAACAAAGGTTTACAACATCTTCAACAAATTAGTATGTGCAAATTCTAACTGAAATTCAGGATGCAAAACTCTCTATAGGCAATATTCATGATGGGGAAATATTGTAAGCATTCCCATCCTACTTTAGTAGAAAGAAATTTGGGGACTCATCAATATGGGTCAAATTACTTCAAATCAGACAAAAGGCAGAAAAATTATTCTTGTGGGACCTTGGTCAGGGAAGAATTCACTTTTGGCTTGATCAGTGGTGCCCCCCAGATCTCCTCACACCTAGACCAGCAAATTTTGGCCCTAATGCGTTGGTGGTTGATTGCTGGAATGGAGACTCTTGGTCTATGGAAAAACTTTTGTCAATGCTTAATCAAACAGCCATTGCCTGCATTTCAAAAATCTCTTTCAATAGAGAATAGCATGATAAAGTAGTGATCAATGCTAGTAAAATTGAAAGCCTTTCCAAGGCCATATATGCTAAATTATTCAGCTGGGAGGATGTCCCTTGGGGTAAAACTATTTGGAATAAATACCTCACTCTCTGTATGTCCTTCTTAATCTGAAAATCTTTCATAAGCTTATCTTTGTGGATGACCTTCTCAAGCTTAAGGGGTTGAGAGGACCTTCCATGTGCCATCTTTGTTTCGAGGCTGAAGAATCAATCCCTAGTCTCTTTTTTCACTGTATGTTTGCACAACTGGTTTGGTCAAAATTGGTTAAAGATTTGAAGGTAAACCTCTTGACTCTGGAATGGGATTCCCTTTTTGCCTGCTGAGATACGTGGGCTAAAATCAATTTGAGCACCATCCTTTTTGTGGTGGCTTAGTTTATATAGATGGCTAGAAATAAAGCATAATTTGAGGATTGTCCTCATGCACATCTAATAGTGATACATGGTAAAACTTTTATGGCAAAGCTTATCAAACATAAGGGTTTCCCTAAAATTTACTACAATAGCAGATGCTCTCCACAAAGAACATTAAAGGTATCCAAAGTTTACTGGATTAAGCCTACTAACCACTAGATTAAAGTTAACATATATGGGAGTTATAGTCTTAATGGAGCTGGTTTTGGTGGGGGTATTTAGGGACAACAAAGGTTCCTGCAAATTGTTTTTTGACAGCCCTATGAATGCTCAGGATGAACTTGAAACTGAAACTACTGCTCCTTGCCGGGCACCCATATTGCTATTTAGTTGAAATGGTATTTTATAATGGTTTAAACTGATTGCTCCCTGCTCATTTAGATGATTGAAGGATCCTTATCTTTTCCCTGGAATATACTCCAATTGCTCAAATCCATCCAAGAACATAGAAAATATTGCCAACTTCAGCTCAACTTCAATTACAGAGAAGGCAACAGACCTTTGCCAACTTCAGCTCAACTTCAATTACAGAGAAGGAAACAGACCTGCTAACTGGCAAGCAAGATTAGCTAGTCAGTCAGATGTTAGTTTAGTCTCTTCTACTCCTCCCCCTTCGCTATCCTTTTTGTTAAAGGGAGACCTATTGCAGTTTCTCTATATCAGATCTCCACTTTTTTCATCTACTGTAATATAATTTTTCGTGTGTGTGTGTGTGTGTGTGTGTGTGTACAATGTTTTGTTTTTTTGTCCTCTTGAAATTTGAATAGTTTTCTTTATCTTTCTCCTTATGATGAGAAAGAATCATGTGTAACATTATACTTGTTTAACATTTCTTTTATTTCATAATTTTGATGATTCATTACTTCTCACTTAATTTATATATTTAGTCTGACCAATTGATAAGTTAAAACTTGTTTTAAATCATAATGACCCGAAAGGGGTATGTATTACTCAACTAATAAGAATCACATTGTACTATTGGGTGAAAAAAAAGTAGTCCATAGGGCAGAGCAAATAAATAGGGAGATAAATTGGTGATTATAGGGTGACAAGCTAGAATCATTACTAATTTAATCTAGTGTTTGGAATCTAAATCTTAGTTTGCCAAATTTAGGGCTTACATGTGTATTCTAGGCTCATGGGCTAGAATATAGCCAACATAACCAAGGATTTAGGAACTTAGCTCTCGGTTAGCCAATATTTTTATGCACTCAGAAGAAGGTAAATAATAGGTATGCTCCAATTTATCACAAAACTACACTTAAATTTAACAAAATTTGATTCCTACGCTAATTATAATCTCATTGCAAGGAGAGGATTTTGTGTGTGTTTGTGTGTAATTGAAAAGAGAAGATTCTCTAAACATAACAAGAATAGCTGAAGTTTCGTAGAAGTGTCAATAAGAATGGTAGCAAAAAAGTTTTGTTGCCCTATCATAAACAATCTTCTTACTGTATCTGCCAAGGGGGTGTCAATATACAAGCATAAAATGTCATGGGTCAAATTATGTGGAGGTTATCTACTTTATTGCCTGCTTTATAGGTGTGTGTGTGTCATTGAAAAAAAAAAGAACTTCTCTAAGCATAACATTTTGAAACTCAGTTTGCATGAGCATTCTCTAACATACAAGAACTGTTGATTCTTCATAGAAGTGAGAATCACAATGGTGGAAACCAAGTTTTGTTGCCCTATCGTACAATATTTTCATGTTATATGCCCCATAGAGATAACAATATATAATCATAGAATGGCTTGAAACACGTTATTCAGAGACTATCTACTTTACTGCCTCATTTATGGGTCTACGTGTGTTATTGAGGCATATATTTTATCCAGTTTTTTGAAATAAAATGTTGTTTGCGTCAGCATTATAAAAAAATGATGTGGTAGAGATACCTTACAGATCCAAGGGCTAAGCATATCATTTGTATTTTGCTTTGCATGTAGATTGTTAAATAGAAATAAAGGATAAGAAACAACCACCAAACCCCAGTACAAATCGACCACCAAAATCAAATAAACACAAGGAAAACATCACCGTGCAAATCCACAATAAACAAGAGATTTCTAAAAGAAAATATTGGTTGAGAATAGTTATACCCAAAGGAGAAGATCTTCGGAACTACAGTTAGGGCAGCAGAAGGTCACACTCTGCAGAACACAAGGCAGTAATGAATGCTGGAGAAATAACGAAAGAGAAATTATGGGTACAAGAGTAAAAAAGTGGAGCGGTAACGCAGGCCATGGGGTATCATCTGTTGTCGGCGTTTTACCCTGATTTACAATAGTCGCGAGCAAAACGCCATTCCAAACAGCACCAAACCGCAGCCTCCCGCCTCACCGCGCTAAGGAAGACATGCCATACAATGCTTAAGTCAATAAATAGAGCTTTTTCTTCCATATGGGATCGCTACATGGGGATTAGAAGAAATGCTTATATTACTTGAAACGATACAAGACCTTGCGTAGTATCCATAGTGTGCAAAATTAAATTGTGGAGAAAAATGATAATTATTTGTTAAATAACACTCAGTCAAGAATTAAGGGTGCAAGCACATGTGGGCAGTGGGAGTCAAGTTATTGAACCATTGGCTGAGATTAAAATTGAAGTAATTACACACTAAGCTTGTACAATTATGTTGGTATCAAATTTCTGGCGCCATTGCTAGGGAAGCGACGAAACTTTTGACTTAGAAAATTTAATTGAACTGTAAAAATATTTTAAAAAATTGTAGTGTCACTTTTGTTTATAAGTGCTTATTTGCATCTTAAAAATTATTCTTAATTATTTTTTAGTGTTTTTGTTAATTTTATATTCTAAACTTTTACTTTTGTATGTTTAGTTCAAAATCTCAAATATATTACCTTACGATTTTGAGTTATAACAAACTATAAGAAAAATTAGAAAAGAAAAAGAGCTTCTAAATTTTAAAAAAATGGCGAACAAATTATATAGTCAAAATATTCAAACAAACTTCATCATGTACAAAGACCTTTAAAGGGTTACTCAAACCCTATAGCAGATGAAATTCACCTTAGTATACAAATTTCTACTCTAGCAGCTAACTCATTTGAACTACAATATATTATAATCCAAATAGTATGGAATAACTAGTTTTGGGGAACTCCAATGCAGGATCCAAATAGCAAGTTTTCTAGAACTATGTGCTACATTTAAATATGATGGTATATTAAATGATGTTGTTATACTTAGACTTTTTCTTTTTTACTTAAAGGATAAAGATAAGATGCGGTTAAATTCTTTAGCATATTGATCTACTATAACTTGGGGTGATTTACCATAGAAATTCCTTAGCATTTTTCATTTTCAAAAATTTCTAAACTTAGTTCCAAAAGATGGTCAAAAACTTGACCCAATTTTTATTCAGTGGCTAGTGTGCAAAATAAATATGTTATAAAATTGATTAATGACTTACACACTAAGAGTACTACGCAAGTATACTTATCGTTTCAAGTAATATAGAGTTTTCTTTAAAACTTAAGTATCAAACCCACATGGAATAAGTAACTTTCTATGTCAACTTAGAAATATTTCTACTCAAACTGTAAACAAAATTTGTTGGAGAATAATATCGAACTACTTATAAAAGGTTATAAACTAAATTTTTCTAACTCTAAACTAAATCTAAAAGTAAATGTAAATTTTTTAAACCACAGATGTGTAAAGGAGTACGATTATAAAAAAAAAATTCCACTTGCATAGAGATTGTAATCAGTGTAAGAAATGAGGTTTTCTGACAAATAGGACCATAGCTATTCCTTACCTTTTCCCGAGTGTATAAAGAACATTGTCTAATCTAAAGTTAAGTTTTTCGTTGATATGGTTGTGTTGAGTAGAACTTAGCCTATCACTTCAAGATTACCCACAGTGGCCTCTTTATTAGAACTAAGTAGACCTCAGGTTTTGAACTAAAGACCAAATTTGTAAAGGTTCTAGACTTTCACTCTAGATTCATTAATTTTACTCCCATTAAAACTTATCTCCTTATTTATTTTCACTCCCCCTTAGACTTGGCTCCCCTCCATCCAAGGTTTTGTGTGGTACTCACTAGTTGGGTGAAATGATAGCCCTCATGTGTCATTTTGTTTCACAACAGATTTTAACATCACAAATGGCTTGTTTGCAAATTAAATTAAGAACTTGTGAAAATACCATCACAAATTTATGGAATAAAAGAAATCTTTAAAACATTTTAACCTCACACATTATTACTTCTTATTGCAAGGAGAAAGATAAGAAAACTATTTAGAATTCATGAGGATAACAAAACAAAACATGATATATGTTAAAAACCATGTTTACATGAAGAAAATTAAACACAAGTAAAAATTCTTATCTCAAACTCTTCCCCAAGAAATCCTTTGAAGTTCCCTAACTGGACTTTACTCCACGAGACTCATACAAGACTCAACAAACACTCACAACTACAATTACTCACTAAACTCTGACTATGGTGGCCGCCCACTCCAATGGTGGTCTAAATTACCCAAAAAATGACTCCCCCATGGTGTGGAAATTTTTCTTATTAATAAAGCTCTAAAAATCACCAAAGTTCACTTCAGGCACCTTTTTGAAATTTGTACAAATTCAATGAATAAAAGGCAAACTATTTCTTATGCCGAGGTCCCAAATCAATTTTTGTTATGGGCACCATTTGACGTATTTTTGCTCCATTTTTGTTATTTTTGCTCTTAAACTACATTTCTTGTACCTAAAATAAAAAACACACAAAATAACTTCCATTAAAGCAAAATATTATTAAAAATGAGCATGAAATGCACATATAAAAATAGGTAATTTTATGGGATGTCAATTCCCCCAAACATAAATGTTACTTGACCTCAACTAGCACTTGTACTCTATGAACAAAATATAATAACTTATGGTTGTGGGTTTTGCCTTAAAAATTTTATAGTCTTGCCACTATAAACGTGATAATGAAACTTTTAGAAACAAATTTCAATAACTCAGGTTAAAACCAAAATGTAAGGATATCAAGTAATCAAGTTATGAATTGTGATTTTCTATTCATTTTAAAAATAACTGTAATTTTTCACACTTAGGAATCCTAGAAGAATTAAAAGAAAAAATTATATGAGAATTCTACTAGTAAAGATATTAGTAATTTTAAAATTAAGAATAAACTCAAAAGTGCAAATAAGTTTTTTTCTTTTAAAACATCACTATCCTTTTCCTAAAGTTAAAAACTTCTCGCTTTTCATTACTTTATAATGTGTATTAGATTTGAAAATGATTTTTCATATAGTCTCAACTATTTTTGAAGTGTATATCGAAGATTCCTAGTATTTCAAAAATAAAACTCTTCCCACTCTGAATAGTAAAAGAATATTCTTATACTTTTATACTGAATATCTTAACTTTAAAATTACTCTTTATTATCAAAAACTTTTACTTACGTCTACTATAGAATTTATAAAATAAAAGATATAGTTATCTAAAGCTAACACCACATACCACGAGAATTTTAAAAATATATAGTTTATTGAACACAAATAAAGCTTAACTTTAAAAGTTTTTCTCCCTCCCCCATAATTCAAATTTTAAATAGTGTAACTAATTACAGTACCTAAGAAGTGTGAAGAGAGTAAAATTTAACAAAAAAAAAAGTTATTTATAACAGGGCTCTAAACATGGAAACAGTACCAATGCAAGTAGTCAAAATAACAAGTGTTGAGTAGTAGTAAATCTAAAATCAACATGTATAACATAAAAAAAACTACTCTAACACATTGGCAATGATATATAACTTGGAGCAAGAGTAAACAGTAATGCAATAAAATAGGAAATGGAGTACATGAGCTCAACAAACAACAAAAGTAACAAAAAGAAATTAAATTTGTATCAAGAAACTACATAAGAAAAGTCAAAAATTCCTAGTCATCCTCCTCCTCTTCATCAACATCTTCAACCATCCTTTTTGCCTTCAAAAGGTTGGTAGTGAGGATATTTAGGAAATTCAACACTGTGATCACCACGTAAAAGTTCACTAAGGAAGTATTGAGCTAGGTTCATAATCACTCTTCCTTCTTATATATTGTTCTAAGTGCTCCTAATGATCTTCATTATCCTGAAACTTACATTGCATTAAAAACATATCAGATTAAAATTCTAATGTTCGATCATGAAGTTCTTCCCAAATACCAGGAGGTAGAGTAGTAGCACTAGAGGTAGAAGGCCTAGAGTTAGAAGTAGATTGAATATCAGAAGCCTTACCTCAAGGTCTTCCATATATGTCCACCTTAGCCTTTCCAGTAGGCTTTAGTGGCTTAAGTTACTCCTCCCAAGTCTCATATTTAACTCTAGATCCTTTGCAAATAGTAAAGATAAGGGAGAGGAAGCCTAAAATTGTAGAAGAGCAAGCTCTATACGATGTGTAAATAACCTTGAAGATGTGAGAGCCAACATCAATGGGTTTCATCTCCTGAATGCAATAACTTAAAATGGCTCTCTCTCGAGTCACCTCGCTCAAATGATTCAAACAAAGTATTTGAGCAAAAATCAAGTAATGTCATTTCTTCAATAGGGAATTAAGTATAGAAGAGGAAAAATTTACCTTATGCTCGTTCTCGATCTTCCAAACTCCATACCCATCAGTAAGGTAAGCAATAGTTTCATCTAGCTCTAACTCAGAAGGCTCAAACTCTGAATAAAAGTAATTTAAAGAAGCAGGTAAACCATATAAAACAATAATCCTCTATTACTCTTGGGAGTGAACTCAACTCCCCTCCCTAGAACAAACATTTCCTTCTCTGGTGCTTCAAGAAGATTTGAATAAAACTCCCACACTACATAAACAAAGCATTAAAGTAGCATAAATCTTCCCAGTGTCGAGTAACAATCAAATTTTCCACAACCCCACCAGGACTAGAAAAGCTTAAGAGGAAGAATAAGAAGCTACATGCATAAAAATGGCTTGAAACTGACATATTTTGTGAAATAGGGTGTTATTTGGACCGATAGTTAGGCGCTGGTATTGGCGCTTAGGCGCCATGCTGTGCATAAGTCTGGTGCTTAAACACCATTTCTGGCATCTAGGTGCCATAATATTTTTTTCAAAATTAATTTGTTAAAGTGTAGCATAGCAAACCTAAGGTCTCTGAATCATAATTACATCAATTTAACATCATTCCACTAATTAATTTTACCAACATCACCCAACTCTCATTTTCTCAAATTTAACTTCAAAAATTCAAATTATCCAAACATACTAACACCATAGAATGTCTCACAAACTTAACACAATTTCATTCAAACTAATAAAGTTTCAGTACAACAGACACAAGAATGCAACAATAGAAATTAAGCAAACATTAACACAGGTACCATACCAAGTAGTACATAACATACACATACTTCTATGGTCGACACAATAATTGCAAACATAAACAACAAGTTTATAACTCACATAAACCTTCAATCAAAGGTTTTTTGGCACAATTGCTCTTTTCCTTTTCGTTCATCATTAGATAGTTATGATCATACAAGTGGTATAATGGAGAGCTAGGATATTCTTCAGCAACTTTCTCTCTGATCCACTTATTTTCATGATTAATACTTACATAATACTCCTAATAACATGCCAAGTGATTGAATTGGAGTTTCATCAGCCACTCCAAATGCTCACATTGGTGATACATATCACTTAACCAATTGTGCAGATTCAGTAACTCTTATTCAATCTTTATCAACTTATCGGTGATTCACTCAAGTCTTAGTGCAAGGAACCCATTAAAGTAATCTTTCACCATCTTCTGCACAAAATTCTTCTCATACACACCATCATTGGTCTTACTCTCCATTGAAACAAGGAAACTCATCTAAGCGCTCAATTCTTCTCCAAATATGCTTCTCAAGCCTAAGATACAAAGTGTCCGGCTCCAAGGATGGGATTAGAAGGGTTTTAAAGGAAATAAAAGGGTTAAAACAGGCTAGAGGAAGTTTTACCATGTTCTTTAACTATGGTGCCTAGGCATTGATTTCTGACTCTTAAGCAACAATCTTACCAAAAGCTAGCCTTAGGTGGCAGGGTTGGCGCCTAGGCACAAGTGCCCAAATAAGCATTTTTTTGCCTCGCGTCAAATTTTTCATGTACCAATCTCAATTCAATCATCAAATTTGTGTTATATGCCTCATTACATCTTATTTATCTCATTATTACATCAAATGGTCTGTATAACAAAAAAAATCATAAATCAATCCACATAGATAACTATGGGATGCCTCTCACAAAGAGCTTGGTTTAACGTCATCAGCCCGATGTATCTAATTTTTTATTTTATTTGACCCATCATTAGGAAATCTTCATAAAAAGTCTTGTTTTCGCAAAATTAAGGTTTTAGTCTTTATCTGTTTACTTAAATTATTCATTCAGTTTTCAAATTCTTAATTTCTATAGCACCATACGAATAAATTTTCTTAACAATAAATGGTCCTGACAACCTGGACTTATATTTTCTGGAAAATAATTTCAATCTAGTTTTGTATAATAAAACCTCTTATTCAAGCTCAAATTCTTTTCTTAAAATCTTTCGATCATGCCAATTTTTCATCTTTTGTTAATACATTTTAAGATTCTCATAAGATTCATTTCTAATTTCCTCGAGCTCATTTAACTGCAGTAATCATTTCTCACCAGCATATTTCAAGTTATAATTAATTCTTTTATCGCCCAATAAGCTTTATGTTATAACTCAACTGGAAAAGAAAAAGTGACAAGTCTTTCCTAATATGAGCCTATATGGTGACATTCTTATAAGAGTTTTGTAAGCACTCCTATAGGCCCATAATGGATAATCAAGTCTAAAGACCAATCTTCCCTATTAGGATTTACAACCTTTTCCAATAATCTTTTAATTTCATTATTGGATACTTTTGCTAAACCACTGGTTTGAGGGTGATAAGCTGTGACAATTTAATGTTTAGTTCCATATTTTCTCTTTAATGTTTGAATTCTAATGTTCTTAAAATGATTTCCTCCATTTGTAATGGTCACTCTTGGCATTCCAATTCTAGTAAAAGCTTTTTTTTAAAAATTTTACATCACTTAGAGCATCACAACTGGATAAAAGAACAGCTTCAATCCATTTTGATATATAATCTATAGCAATTAGAATATATATACTTCTTAAAGATGGTATAAATGGTACAATAAAATCTAAATCACATATATCAAAAATTTTAACTTCCAAAGTAAAAGTTAGAGACATTTCATTTCTCTTGGAAATATTGCCTACTCTCTGACATCTATCACATGTTTTTATATAAGTATTAACATCCATAAAAAAACTAGGCAAATAAAATATAGACTATAAAATTTTATATGCAGTTCTATCCACTCCAAAATATCCCCCAAAATCAGATTCATGATATTTTGAAAAAAAAAAATTTAGTTTCTTTAATTGGTACACATCATCGGATGACTAAGTCCTTACATTTTTTTATATAAATAAGGGTCACCCCAAAAGGAAAATCTTGCATCGTGAATGAACCTCTTCTTTTGGTGGCTTTCTAATCTACAGGGTAAAATATTACTAACTATATAGTTAATTATATCTACATACCACAAAATTTGCCACTCAGAAACAGAGTATAATTGTTCATCAATAACACCATAATTTTTTGTTCTAACATCAAAAAATGATTGCTATTTGATTATCAATACTCTTCCTATCCACTTCTTCAAAATTAAGAACATTATTCATCTAATTAATGGTGTTTTTACATTCTTCTTTATCGTCAAATATTTAATAGCATAATGATCAGTATGGACAATATATTTTTCCCCAATATATAAGGTCTAAATTTATTAAAACATTACACTATTATCAATAACTCCTTTTCAGTAGTGGTATAATTAATTTGAGCTTCATTAAGGTTTTTACTTGCATAGTATGTCACTTAAAAAATTTTATCATATTTTTATCATAATACAGCCCCAATAGCATAATCACTTGGATCGCACATTAATTCAAACAATTTTTCCTAGTCAAGTGAAATAATAATAGTTGTAGAGATTATTTTTATATTTTAATAAATTAAAGGCATTCCTCATTAAAATCAAAGTTTGTGTCTTTTTCTAAAAGATGACATAGAGGCTTGACAATTTTTAAAAGTATTTAATATAACACCTGTAGAACCTAGCATGTCCTTTAAAACTCCTAACTCATCTTATTAATTTAGGAGGTGGTAATTCAATAATAACTTGAATTTTTGTTGGATGTACTCCCATTACATTTATAGAAATCTTATGTCCTAACACACTTCCTCCTGCGACCATAAAATAACATTTTTTTAATGGAGAACTAAATTTATTTCTTAACTGTGTTTTTTAGCTTTATCTAAATTATCTAAACATTAATCAAAAGAGTTCCCCAAAACTGAGAAATTATCTATGCAAACTTCAATTCCTTTCTCAATTCAATTGCAAAAAATATACATCATGGACCTTTGAAAAGGGTCAGGTGCATAAAAAAAAACTGAAAGGCGTCATTCTAAAAGCAAAAGTCCCATATGGACTTGTGAATATTATTATTTCTTGATCTTCAGGGGTGTTGTCCTCACTTTTTCTTGAGGTCTAGAAATTTCTTTAGTAGCCTATGTCTAGCCATAAGACTTTCTTACTGACTAGTCTTAGAAAACTAGAAAAGGTACCCTCACCATTAGAAACTCAAAACTCTTCTCTTTACTCAACTTGAAGTTCCACATATTGGTCCTAACCTCTAGCACTTAGTAGGTAAGATCATTATGAGGGAACTCAAGGAGAGTTCCTATAGGGCTACTTGACCTTAGGATTGACCCTGGGTGTTGATTTGGAGCTAAGATACACCAT
>NW_018250333.1:60819-61287 GCF_001263595.1 Phalaenopsis equestris | reverse complement strand
ACAATAATCAATTTGAGCTTAGTCCAAAGTTAGCTCAAGTTTGACCCAAATTAGAGCCCCATATGCCTAATTTATCTAAATCCAAATATCATCAAAATCCACTAAATTCACTACCAAATTGATTTCAAAATGACTTTAATCTTTCATGAAAGTTGTTCATCATGATGTTTTACACCAAACACAACAATAAATTTGGACTTAGCCCATGGCTAGCCCAAGTTTGACCCAAACTTAGCCCAACATGCTTAAAATGGGTTAAAAATCAAAAATCCACAAAATTGATCAACCAATTGACCTCAAAATGACTTTCACCCTTCATGAAAGTTGTTCCCAATGGTCTCTTACACCCAATGCCAAATTTAATTGGGCCAATTGACATGTCTAACCTAGTCCAAACACAAGTTTTGGTCATATGCACCTTCTTGGACTTATGGCCAAATCCAAACCAATTGAGCTTGGTATGGTCAA
>NW_018250333.1:59815-60573 GCF_001263595.1 Phalaenopsis equestris | reverse complement strand
AATACCCAAATTCATGCCAAGAAGCCACCTCAGCCCAAATTGAGTTGAGAGCTCCTCTGCTTAACACCTAAGCAGTGGGGCTAAACCCTTAATTGGCCACCCAAGTTTCCTCTTGGCAAATTTCTATAAAATGCCCGCCTCAAGGCCATGAATAGTGTGGTAAAAAAAATTTCACCAAGGCCTCCCAAACTCCTCAGAGAGCTTCTCTAAGAGTCCCTTAGCACATTACAATCCATTTCCCTCTCTCAATTCCACCACAAAAACCTAATTTTGAGTTTGAATTCCTGCCCGAAACTAGGACAAACTTCAATCCAAACCTACACAGCACCAAACTTCAAACAAATTGGCTCTACACCTACACAACAGTGAAGGAAGCCAAACCCGCATCAATTCCCCCTCTGAAATAGCCTCTACCATAGCTCTCAACCAACACCCAAAATCGGTTGTGGTCGAAATCATATATAAGCCTTACACCAGAGCCAAAGGCTTCATCCCTAAGCTCTTTGGGACCCAACAAAGGTGTGAAGAATCTCTGATTGAGGCCAAACCTCTTAGAGCAAAGGTATAACCTCACTTACTTTCCCGAGCCTTCACGAGCTCTCCATTTATGATGGTTTGATTTCATCTTATGATTACCATATAGATGTGTTCTTCTCTTCAAGACAAATAATTTTAAAAAAATCATCAAAATCCATTAAGAAACAAGAGAGATATTAAGGTTTTAAGTTGGACGGCTCTCGATTAAGGCCATCGGGGAT
>NW_018250333.1:59463-59797 GCF_001263595.1 Phalaenopsis equestris | reverse complement strand
CATTCTCGCGTGTATTGAATGGATGGCGGAGATCAAGCCGGATGATCCTCTGGAACGATATGGCAGGCCGCGTGGTAGCTGACTCCGAAAGGGCGTCAAATAGAAGCGCGCCGCGTGGCTGTTTGAGTCTTGCTCAGTGAACAGAGGAGAACCATGTGGAATTATTTTCACATTAATTTGATGCATAAATTATTTTTAAAAAATGAATTAGGGTCAGGGGTTTTTCAATTCTCCATTCATATTACATTATCACCTTGGCTCTAAATTTTTATATGTTGTAGCCTCTATCTAGGTGAACAATTTAAGCATTTTTCCAAAGACATAGGAGATTTCT
>NW_018250333.1:57686-58541 GCF_001263595.1 Phalaenopsis equestris | reverse complement strand
AAAAAATTATGAAATTTTGGCCAAAGGACTTTCTGGTCTAGGGCAAGCTCACATAAAAATTTCAAGTGATTAAGAGTTGTCTTGATCATCTTTTGAAATTTTTTTTTAAAAATACATATTTTTGAATAAAATAATTATATGAATTAAATTAAATTGTGAAAATTCACATTATCTCCTCTGATGTCTTAATTGACCTATCAGTAGGGTTACATAAAAATCTCAAAGTCATTTGACTTGGATTTGATAAATTATGAAAGTTTGGACCCTTAGGGGCAAAATGGTAATTTTGAATATTTTGGCCTTAATGAACATTTAGGCTTAATCAAAATGGGAAATGGGTAATTTTTGATATTATTTAACTCATTTGATGATTTGCAATAAAAATGGGCTTAATTGGTAGAAACCCACTTCACTTTGCCAAATTATAAGATAAATGAATAATTCTCATAATTATCAAAATTTTGGAAACTTCATTAGCATAAGATGACTTTTGAATTTAGGGGTATAACTTTGGAAATCAATGATTTCACACCCTTGTTTGATAATCAAAAATGTAATCTTGATAATGATTACTTAAAGTTTTAAATCTTTTCAAAATCAATACATACACTTAATACATTCACTTAGGTCTTAAGGACTTAGTGGTGAACTTAAGTCAAAATCCATTTGTTAAAAGAGGATTAGAAAAATCAACATAATCAAACTCTTTTAAAACACCACAAGTCCAATTAGGACTAAAATTTGGCTAAGTGTTCTTAATAACACTAATTTGTCTCCTAAAGGGTCTTCACCCACATAATTTTCATATTGATAGGTAAATGATTTTTACCTTATTCTTGGCATTACCTTATTCTT
>NW_018250333.1:57371-57676 GCF_001263595.1 Phalaenopsis equestris | reverse complement strand
GGGATAATCAAGACATCAATGTTCACTGAGCATCAGGTTGTTCCTAGGATGAATTATTAAGCAACATAATAAAGTTTAAATGGACCCAAGGCCATTTACCAAACATTAAGTAGGTTGCATGGACCTGCTCCCTACTCTTAACCTGGTGAATACCTTAGGGATCTATTAAACTTAATATGTTTTACTTAATAATATTATCCTTAAAATTTAAGGACCCTCAATACACAATATAGAGTTAGGAAGGTTTCCAAAACTTTACTTTTCCAGCTCTATATACATAAATGCTCTGACATGCATTTTGAGTT
>NW_018250333.1:41434-55976 GCF_001263595.1 Phalaenopsis equestris | reverse complement strand
GATGACCGACAGCTTCTTACGGGCAAACCCCACACCAAAAATAGTGCCGACAAGGGGCTATGGGCATTTGGTGATATCCACAAAGTTTCTTTCTTAACCACTTCTTTTATAGTAGGGTTAAATCTCCTCTGAGGATCAACCCTAGTTTTATGATTATCTTCCATTAAAATTTTGACCATACTTATTGAAGGGCTAATTCCTTTAGTATCAACTAACATCCATCCAAAGGCTTTCTTTTGATTTTCAAGGTGTTCATTATATTGTTTCCTTATCTTCAATTAAATCATAGGATATTACTACAGGTAACATAGATTAATTTTTTAGAAAAGCGTACTTTAAATGAGTAGGGAGCACCTTCATCTCAAGTTCAGGATGTTTTTCAAGTGAAGGAATCTGAGTTTTATTATTTTCTATAGTGTCTAAGATCTCAAGACTTTCTTGAACATAATTGGAATCCTCAATATTTAGCTCATTTGATTTATCTTGAAAATCAATTTCATTTTCATCCTCCAAGTCTTGTTGATTAATTTTACTTTATATATTTCTAGGAAATGGCTAATAATTAAATAAACAATAATATCTAATTTATAACATTTATCATCTTTTCGTTTAGCTGGATACTCCATAGATTTTAGCACATTAAGAGTAACTTTGTAGTCATAAACTCTCATTGTCAACTCTCCTTTTTTCACATCTATCTTCGCTTATCTTCCTCCATATCTAATGTTTTCCCCAACCAACTCTCATTGGTAAGGAAAGTTTTCCCCAAAATAATAGGTATTTCCTTATCTTCCTCCATATCTAAAATAATGAAATCAACAGGAACGATAAATTTATCAACTTTTACAAGTACATCATCTATAAACCTCTTAAAATAAGCGATAGATCGATCAACTAATTGCAGGGTTACAGTAATGTGAGAAATCTCTATTAATCATAATCTTCTGAATATAGATAATGGTATAAGTTTAATGCTAGTTCCTAATTCACATAAAGCTTTTCCACAAAATTTGTGTCCTATTGCACAAGGTATAATATAAGGTTAATGCTAGCTCTCTTTTTCTCTCTCTTCTCTCTCCCTCTCTGTCTTTGAGTTTCTTAGGAAGCTTTTTCTGAATTATTGCACTATATTCTTCACCTAGTGCGACAGTTTCTTAATTTTTAAACTTCCTCTTTTTGTTTAAAACTTCTTTCATAAATTTAGCATAACTTGGCATCTGTTTCAAAGCTTCAAAAAAAGTAATATTAATGGTAAGCTTTTTAATTATCTCAAAAAACTTTGAACATTGTTGATCCAACTTTTGTTTTCTGAGTCTCTGAGGAAATGGAGGTGGTGGTCTTTCTATATTATTCTTAGTTGGAGAGAGGTTTTTCTAGATTTTGAAGAATAATTTCTTCATGTTTTTCAATTTCTTTATTCTCCTCCTCAACTTGAATCTTTTTTTTAATTCCAACATTTAATTCTCTTCCACTTCTGAGTTGGTCAACTTTAACTTTCTCTTGCTCTTTGTTTTTATCTTTAGGATTTATTTCAATGTTACTAGGAAGTTCTCCCTGAAGCCTATTGTTAAGTGCATTCACAATTTGTCCCATTTGATTTTCAATATTTCTTTTTACACCATTCTGACTTTGTAATTGATTCCCCATCTATAACACCACTTCTTTTATAGATAAATTCTTCTCTTTAATTGGTTGGTTATCTGTAAATCCAGGAGTATGAGAAGGTCTATGGTTAATACAACCCTGGTTGTTCCAGTTTTTAAATGGTTTTGCTTGATTGTTCTCTCATTGTTGATTTCAGCCACCAGAATTATTATTCCAATTAAATTTAAGGTGTTTTTCCAAACCTGGTTTGTAATAGTTAGAATATGGGTTATTGGTTATTTTGTTAATTGCATTTAAAATCTTTAATGATGGTTGAGATCAATCATCTATCCTAATGATTTTTCTTCTATCATAGGAGGTGTTTAAGAAAATGTCATTCTAATTTAATATATCTTCCTAGATTTTACAGCAAATTGAGATGCCAATATAGAAATTACATCATTACCATGACCACTGGCTACTTTCTTAGAATTTAACCTTTCAGAGGCTGATTGAAATTGTTCATTGGCATTTCTTCAATTAATGCATAAGCTTCATCAAATGGTTTTGACATTAATAGGAAAATTTGTATTTTTATACATTAATAGGAAAATTCATAAAAAGTTCTAGAGTTATGATACTGGTATAAAAGAATAGGGACGTTCTTTTACTATTTATAATAGGAAAATTTGTATTTTTAAAACACTAGGAATCTTAGATTTACATTTTAAAAAGAATTGAAACTCTATGAAAAATCATTTTTATACTAATACACATTATTAAGCAAATAAATGTGATAAGTTTTTAACTTAAGAAGGAGAATAGTGAAGTTCAAAATTATTAAATATTATCTAGATATAGTAATCCTCACATAAAAGAGTAAGGATTAAAAAAATTCTGAAAGAAAAAAAAAAAGAAAAAAGGAGAGGAAGATAAGAAAAAGAAAAGAAAAGTAAAGAATAAAACATGTGGGAAAAAGCTTGAGGAGATGCCTAATTAAAAATTTGATTCACATGAAGCATCTTAAAGGAAGAAACTTAATTACAATTTTGAGCTTATTATCAATTCTAAATGTATTAATCAAATCTTACTAATATAGTTCTCATATAATTCCATTGTTAAATTTTTCTAGGATTTCTAAGCTCACAAATTACAATTATTTTTAAATGAATAGAAAATCAGAATTCCTAACTTAATTACTAGATATTCTTATACCCTATTTCCAGCCTGAGTTATTGAAAAATTTTCTAAGGTTACACTACACATTTATGGGAAAAAAATACAGGAATCTTTAAAGAAACCAACTACCATAAGTTATAGTATTTATTTTATAAAAAAGGAGAGTTACTTGAGAACAAGTAACAGTGAAGTTTGGGGGAATTGACATGCCTTAAAGTGTGCTACTTTTTTATATACATTTTTTGCTCATTTTTAATGATATAGCACTTTAATGGAAGGTATTTTACATGTTTTTAGTTTCAGGTAGAAGTGATGGACTTTTGGAGAAAAAGTAGCAAAAAGGGAGAAAAATGGGGTCAAATGGAGCAAAGGAGCAAAAAGTAAACAGGCATCTAGGTGTCAAATTCTAGCGCCTAGGAGCCAGACCTTATACGTGAAAATAGAGATCCTGGCGCCATGGTGCCTGGATCTTACGCCTAGGTTTCAGTCAGTAATTTCAGGCTTTTAGAAGGTTGGCACCTAAGCACCATAGTCAGGCGCCTAGGGAGACCTTTGATACTTTATACCGCGGCTTTAGATTACTCGCTCGGAGCTTTACTAGCCCAAGTTAACAATGAGGGAAAAGAAAATGCACTTTACTACCTGAGTCATCGTTGCTTCATCAAATGGTTTTGACATTAATGAACCTCCACAATAGCACAAATAATAGATCTCAGGAATCCTACTGACCCATCATAAAATGTTTAAATAATTAACCAGTATGGCAAACCATGATGCGGACACCTCCTGAAGGTTCTTTAAATTATTTCCAAACTTTATATATTGCCTCGCCTTCATACTGAGTAAATCAGGTAATATCATTTCTAAACTTAGCAGTTTGAAGGTAGAAAATACTTAGCCAATAATTTTTGCGATAATTCTCCTTAAGTTCTAATAGATCTAGGTGCTAAAGATTTTATCCACATCTTAGTTTTATCCTTCAAGGAAGAAGGAAAAAATCTTAGTATAACAACTTCGTTCGATATGCCATTATATTTAAATTTATAACATAGTTTTAAGAAACTTATAAGTTGTAAGTTTGGAACCTCAAATGGTGCTCCCTTAAGCTGATTATTTTGTACCGTTTGGAAAATAACAAGTTTAAGATAAAATGAGTTGGCCGCTACAATAGGATTTAGTATGCTTAAGAGAATTTCAACTATTGTAGGTTTTGCATGGTCCCTTAAAAGTCTTTGTAAATGATTATATTTGTTTTCAACTATTTGATTGTTGATGTTACTATGTGATGTCCTCTTCATTTTTTGAGAATTGTGAAGTTCTTTTTGTTTTAAAATTTTTCTTATGGTTTTTTCTAACTCAGAATTGTAAGGCACTAAACCTTCAGATCCTGAACTACACATGTGAAAATATAAGTTCAGAAAGGAAAGAAAACACTCAAAATAAAAATATTTTTGAAGTCTTTTTTATTTTCAATTTTTATATATATTTTTAATTTTTGTAAAATTTTTTTAATTATATTCTTTCTTTTAGAAATAAAAAATTACTAATAAAGGAAAATTAAAATTCAATTCCCCAAAAATAAATCTATAGTCAAATAAAAATCTCTAAGTTAAAAATTATATTTGATTCTCTGACAATGACGCCAAAACTTGACTTGACCCGCAATTAAGCAATTATTTATGTTCTGAAAGATGGCCAAAAACTTGATTCAATTGATATTAAGCGGCTAGTGTGCAAAATAAATATGTTATAAAATTGATTAGTGGCTTACAAACTAAAGGTACTACAGAAGTATACGTATTGTTTCAAGTATACGTATTGATTAGAAGTATCAAGCTCACATGGAATAATAGATTTTTTATGTCAAATTAAAAATATTTCTACCCAAACTGTAAATAAAATTTTTAGGAGAATAATATCAAATTGTTTTTAAAAGGCTAAAACTAATGTTTGTTAACTTTAAATTAAAGCCAAAAGAAAATGCAAATTTTCTAAACTATTGATATGCGAAGGAGTATGATTATAATAAAAAGTCAATCCCCTTGTAAAGAGATTGTAATCACTGTAGGAATCTAATGCTTAATGAATAAAAATAATGTTTTGTGAAAAATAGAAGCATACCTATTCTTTGGTTATAAAGAACATTAGTTAATCTAAAATTAGGTTCCTGATTGATATGGTTGTGCTAAGTAGATTCTAGCCTCTCACTTCCAGAATACTCCTATGCTCTCTCTATTAGGACCAACCAGGCCTCACGTTCCCAACTAATGACCAAATTAATAAAGGTTCTAGCATGTCATTGAAGTTTCATCAAATCTATGCCCATCAAAACTTTTCTCCATATTTATTTGCACTCCCCGTTGGACTTATCTCCCATCAATCCAAGGCTCTGTGTGGTACTCACTAGTTGTGTGAAATCATAGCCCTCCTAGGTCATTATGCTTTGCAACAGATTTTAAGATAAAAAAGAGATAGTTGGCAAAGTAAATTAAGAACTGGTGAAAATACCATCACAAATTTATGGAATATAATAAATTTTCAAAACATTCTAGCCACACACATGATAACTTCTTATTGCAAGGAGAAAGATAAGAAAACAACTCATAATTTATGAGGAAACAAAATAAAACATGATGTATATTAAAAACCAAGTTTACAAAATAAAAATTAAATACAAGTACAAATAATTATCTCAAACCCTTTCCCAAACAATCCGCTGAAGTTCCCTAATTGATCTTAACTCCACAAGACTCACAAAACACTCAACAAACACCACAATCACAAAAGCTCACCATACTCTAACTATGGTGGCCGCCCACTCCAATAGTTGTCTAAACAACCCAAGAATGAAACCCTCTTAGTGTGAAAATGTTTCCTATTAATAAATCTTTAAAAAACATCAAGGGTCAATTCAGGCACCTTTTTAAAATTCATTCAAATTCAATGAGTAAAAGCCAAACCATTTATGGTGCTTAGGTGCCCAACCGTGTTGTCTTGGTGCCAACTTTTTAGAACATCTTAGAGCCTAGGCACCATGTCAATTTTTGTTCTTTAGCTCCATTTAACCTATTTTTGTTCCATTTTTGCTCCTTTTACACTAAAACTCTATTTCTTGTACCTAAAATCAAAAACACACAAAATGCCTTATTTAAAGCACAATGTCCTTCACTATGAGCATGAAATGCACATATAAAAATAGGTAATTTTAAGGCATGTCACTTAGAAATTATATTAACTTATTTACATAGTATGAAAGTGAGTCCAAATATGAAGCTTAGGAATGATTTAAAGAACTCCTTAGGAAGTGTCCACGCTATGCTTTGCCAAACTGGTTATTTATTAAAATATTTTACAATGGCTTAGCAGGATCCCTTAAATCTATTATTTGCACTATTGCTGATGGTTCCTTAATCTCAAAACTATTTGATGAAGCATACTCTTTAATTGAAGAGATAACTACAAAAAAATTTTAGTAGCCCTCTAAAAGGGTAAATCCTAAAAAAGTAGTCAGTTTTCATGATATTGATGTGATCTCTAGGCTGTCTTCACAAGTTGACAAAATTCTAGGAAGTTAGATCAATTCAGAATGAACTTATCTCAATAACCTCACGTGATTGAACAAAACTCATTAGGACAATTTATTGATTCTCAATCACAATCATTTGAGACTTTAAATGCAATTAATAATAGACCCAATAACCCATATTATACCTATTATAACCTACATTGGAAGAACCACCCTAACATTTACTTGAATAAAAACTCTGGTGGTGGAAACCAGCAATGAGGAAACAATCAAAAAGAATCTATTGAGAAACTGGAACAACCTAAGTAGTACTAACTATAGACATTCTTATTCTCCTAGCTTTAATAATAACCAACAATTTAAGGAGAAGAAATTGTCTATGAAAGAAGTGATTTTACAAATGGAGAATCAATTACAAAGTCAGAGTGCTGCAATTAGAAATATTGAGAATTTAATTGGGCAAATTAGTAACTCGCCTAGCAATTGGCCTTAGGGAACACTTCCTAGCAACACTGAGATAAACCCTAAAGATAACACTAAAGAGCAAGTAAAAGCTGTTTAATTAAAAAGTGAAAGAGAGATAATGCATGTGGTTCATAAAGAGATTGAAGTAGAGAGAAATAAAGGAAACTAAATAATCTAAAGAAAATGTTTCTAAGGATTTGGAAAAAATAATTTCTCCAACAAAATTTAGTTTAGAAAAACCACCACCTCCATTCCCTCAAATACTTAGAAAGAAAAAGTTGGATTAACAATTTTTTAAAATCCTAGGGATATTTAAGAAGCTAACAATAAATTTTCCTTTCAATGAAACTTTAGAACAAATGCCAAGTTGTGTAAAGTTTAAGAAGGATATCTTAAATAAGAAAAGGAAGTTTAGTGAACATAAAACTGTTGAACTAAGTGAAGAATGCAGTGCAATAATTCAGAAAAAGCATCCACAAAACCTTAAAGATCCTGGTAGATTTACTATTCCATGTGCAATAGGAGAAAGATTTCATCGAAAAGCTTTATGTGATCTAGGAGCTAGCATTAACCTCATGCCATTATCAATATTCAAAAGTTTAGGCTTATGAGAGATTTCTCCCACTACTGTAACCCTTCATTTAGCCAATTTTTCACTTATCCTAAGGGGGTTATAGAAGATGTGCTGGTGAAGGTGGATAAATTAAGCTTTCCTGTAAATTTTATTGTCTTAGATATTGAGGAAGATAAACAAATACCAATCATTTTTGGGTGATCTTTCCTTGCTACTGGATGAGCAATGATAGATCTTAAGAAAAGAGAGTTAGCCCTGAGAGTTAATGACCAAGAAGTTATGATTAATGTCCTAAAATCTATGAAGTATCCAGCTGGAGAAAAAGATGGTGAATGTTTTTAGATAGACATAATGGATTATTTAAGAAGTAAACTTTTCCACGAAAATTTTGAGAATAAGGCTGAAACACATGCGCTAAAAGAAGAAATTGAAATAGACTATCATGACGAATTGAAAATGTTTTTTACTATGGAGTCAAATTGTGTCTAAGAAAAGTTTGAAATTTTTTATAGTACAAAAAATAATAAATGTAATTCCATCTATTAATAAGCCTCCTAAACTTAAGATGAAGGTACTCCTTATGCATTTAAAGTATTATTTTCTAGGACACTCGACTACACTACCCATTATAATATCCTCGAACGTGACTCAAAATCAAGAAGAAAAATTAATGAAAACATAAGAAATTAGAATACATTATTTGGGTGAACATTTGCATATATTAAAGGTATCAACGCTTCAATTTGTATGCATTGAATTTTAATGGAAGATAATTATTAGCCTAGGGCAGATCCTCAAAAGAGATTGAATCCTATCATGAAATAAGTCATAAAAAAAATTTTAAAGTAGTTGGATTCTAGAATGTTCTACCCTATTTCTGACAGTGTTTGGGTTAGTCCAATTCACTATGTTCCTGAGAAAGGAGTAATTTTAGCTGGAAATGAATAGAATGAATTAATTCCAACCAGACAAGCTACTAGATGATGAATTTGCATTTATTATGCAAAATTAAATATTGTAACGAGGAAAGATCACTTTCCACTACCTTTTCTTGGACTAAATGTTAGATAGGCTAGCTACACATCGATATTTTAGTTTTTCTGATGGATATTCAAGACACCAATAGATATCTATAGCTTCTGAGGATCAAGAAAAAATAACATTCACAAGTCCTTAAAAAACTTTTGCTTCTAGAAGAATGCCCTTTAATATATGCAATGCATCTGCAACTTTGTAAAGGTGCAAGATGTCCATTTTTTGCGATATAATTGAGAAAGAAATTGAAGTTTTCATAGATGAATTTTCAATTTTTGAAACCTCCTTTGACTCTTATTTAAATAATTTAGAAAGCGATTTAAAATCTTGTTAAGAAACAAATCTGGTTGTCAATTTATGGTCGTGGGAAGAATTTTCTTAGGGCATAAACTTTTTTAAAACGATATGGAAGTAGATTCGGCTAAAATACATGTTATTGCTAAACTACCTTCTTCTACTACAATGAGATGAGTTAGAACATTTCTAGGACAGGCTAGATTTTACAGTTGATATACTAAAAAAGAATTATTTGCAATAGTATATGTTTTTGATAAATCTAGACCATACATGATTGGAACAAAGTGTGTAGTTACTGATCATTCTACGATTAAATATCTCATGCATAAGAAGGATGTTAAACTGAGATTTATCAAATGGGTCCTTCTCGTGCAAGAATTTGATATCGATGTATTTGGTATGAAAGGGTGTGATAATCAAATTATTGATCATTTATCAAGGCTAGAGCAGCTAAATATTTGTAATTTTGAAAATGAAATCATTGAGTATTTTCCAGAAGAACAATTACACGTTATTTTTGAGTGGCATATTCCTTGGTATGTCGACATTATTAATTTTATAGTAAGTAAAATTGTACTTATCCGATTAACATACCAACAATGAAAGAAATTTATATATGAAACCAAATTGTACTTTTGGGATGACCCATATTTATAAAAAAATGCATGGATCAAGTTATTCGGAGATGTGTACCGATTGAAGAAATCCAAGAAGTTATTCAAAAATATCATGATTCTGAATTTGGGGGAAATTTTGGAATCGATAGAACCGCATTTAAGATTTTACAATCTAGGTTTTATTAGCCAACTTTCTTTAGAGATGTTAATATTTATGAGAAAACATGTGATCGATGTCAATAAGTAGGAAATATTTTTAATAAGAATGGAATGCCCCTAAATTTTACTTTAGAAGTTGAAATTTTTATGTATGGGTTTTAGTTTTTATGGGACCATTTATACCATCTTAAGGCAATATTTATCTTTTAGTTGTTGTGGTTTATGTTTCTGAATGGATAAAAGTAGTCGCCTTACCTTGCAACAATTCTCAAAGCATTGCAAAATTTTTACAGAGAAATATTTTTAAAGATTTGGAATGCTAAGATTAATTATTACAATTGGGGGAAGTTATTTTAAAAATAAAGGAAAAAAATATTAATTGAAAATCATGAAATTAAATTTAGAATTTTCACAGCTTATCATCCACAGACCAGTAGTTTAGCAGAAGTTTCTAACTATGAAATTAAAAGAATATTGGAAAAAAAATTTAGTCCTAATAGAAAGGATTGGTTTACTAGATTTGATAATGTGTTGTGGGCCTATAAAACTGCATATAAAACTCTTATAAAATTGTCACCATATATTCTCATATTTGGAAAGGCGTGTCATTTGTCAATAGAACTTGAACATAAAGCTTACTGAGTTCTAAAAGAATTTATTTATAATTTGAAAGATGCTGACGAGAAATGATTATTGAAATTAAATGAGCTCAAGGAAATCAGAAATGAATCTTATAAGAGTGTAAAAATTTATAAGGCAAATATGAAAATTTGGCATGATCAGATTTTAAGAAAAGAGTTTAAACTTGAACATGAAATTTTACTATATAATACAGGGTTGAACTTATTTATCAAAAAATTTAAGTCCAGGTGGAAGGGGCCATTTATTGTAATAAAAGTCTATCCATATGGTGTTGTGGATAATAAACTCCCAAAAACTAAAAGAATAATTAAGGTAAACATACACCGGCTGAAACCTTAGTTTTATGGAAATAGATCTATATTTGATGAAGTCCTAATATTGGGTCAACCAATGTAACCTTTTGGTATGTAGAGCAGATGACATTAAACCAAGCGCTTCGTGGGAGACAACCCAAGGTTATCTGTGTGAATTGATTTTTTTTTTATTGTTATGAAGTTTTATAGTTGTGTGGTTATAGTGAAAGTGTTAAGTGTTAATGAGACCAACATGATGAGATGAATTACAAAACATTATTTTAAATATCTAGATGAGGTTAAGATGTGTTAATTGGACGTTGTGAGAAGCGGTGTTGATTCTAGCACTGGCACCTAGGTGGCTAAATTTGCTGCCTAAGTGCCATGTTGCGAAAATGCCCATTGCTAAAGTGCCCAAATTAACGCATAGGAGCCAAAGTTTTATAACTCCAAAATAACCATCCAATACAGGTTTAAATCGGTTATTCCTCTTTAAAACTCTCAAAAACGTGCACTAAATTCATAAGGATTGACTATTTTAGCATTTGACAGTGTTATTGGAAGGTATTATGGCATATTGATCATTGGAAAGCCAAAGTAATGGTGTTTTTGATAGAAAAAGGTTCGTCAATGATAATGCACAAAATTACTTCAATGGATTTCTTATGGAAAATAAACTAATTAAAGGAAGAGGATTGGTTTCCCCTGGTGGTCAAGTAGAAGCAGTAATTGCTCAAAGATGTTGGAAACTGTTCTGTTACACTACTGCTGCTGCTGTTATTTCTATCACTAAGGAGTTCTACACCAATCTTCTATAAATTAATCAAGGATTTATCTTATTTAGAGCTAAGTTGGTACCATTCATTCCATCTAATACTAAAAAATTATTTCTTTTAGAGAATGTGTCAATCTAAAGTCATGCAAATTTTACCCTAACAAAAGAAAAATTGGACAAAATTTATAGATTCCTTACTGATAGTGAAGGAACTTGGAGAATGAAGAATGAATCAAATGAAAGTTTTTTATACTTTAAAGTTAAACTTTACCTCAAAAGCTTTGCATTTCTTCATTGTTGCCAAGTTGTTTCCTACTACAAACCTGAGGAGAGTATCAAAGCAAAGTGCTATCCAAAATTAATGCATTTAGAGTGGTAAGAAGATTGATGTACGGAAATTAATCTTTCTAACTGTAATTAGGTTTACATTAAATGGAATCACTAAGGGCTTAGGACATCTGACTATTATATTTTATGTGTGCATTCAAGCTCAAGTACCCTATAAGAATTTGGAAAAGGTACTTCTACCTTGGAAGCCCATGAACCAATTCATTGTGATATGTGACAGCATTGATATTCTAACAATCAATGGTGGTAAATCTTATATGGATCGGTCTTCTTCTTGCCCTTTTGCATCATCTCCATGGTCATGATGAGTTACCAGCATTGCAGTAGCAGAAAAGATTAAGAAGTTAGAGGAGGATGTGACGATTATTCCTACCAGAATTAGTAACATCTTCAATCAATTTGACCATGTCGATTGCCAGATTATGCTTCAAGGAGATCATCTTGCAAATTTCTAAGAGGCCCAAATAAGGATGTATCAGAAAAACAAGTGGATCGAAGACGAATCTACAAAATAATTTCCTCACTGTCCTTTTTATAATCTTTTTGTGCATCATGCACCACAAGTCAATGAAAGAGAATTTTTAGGAGAATAGTATAAATGAAGAAAGCGAGTAGTGGTCTTTATGTGTGAAACTCTGATATTTAGATGTTTGTATTTATGTATCGAACTCTGATTTATAGGTGTCTGTGAGTCTATATGTCTGTATGTTTGTGAGTTGATTTAGTTATTTTTCAGAAACTACCTATCAGTTTATGTAGGACCTATGATTGTTTATTTGTTTAGATTTGATGAATGCGATAATATGTTTATGTGTATTTTGGTGTGTTTGTTATTATGATTTGATCGTTAGTGCACTTTATCTAAAATTAGGTGTTGACTTGTTTTGGTTGACTGATTTAATTAGGATTGCTCCTATTTAAGTGTAGAGTTCTTGTGAAAAGTTGGGAGAAGTTTGGAAAATGATAAATTATCAAAATGAATGTTGAATCAATCAAATTAGGGCCTGAAACCTTTGGTGTATGGTGTTTTTCTCTAATAAAATCAAAAAAATAAGAACTGAGCATTGGCACCTAGATGCTGAAAGCTGGGACCTAAGCATCAGTATAGCGAGAAGCAGAGAATTGATGCGCCCCTACAGTGTGTTACTTTTCTGCATGTTTTATGCTAATTTAAACCCTAAGTAACACTGCCAAAAACTTTACTCGTCTCAAAATTATGCATTAATTTTGAAATAATATAAAATATAGAAACGATTTCATACACTAGTGGTTCTACGCAAGTGCATGTATTGCTTCAAGTAATATAGGCTTTCTTTAAGAACCCCAGTATCGATCCCACATAGAAGTGACGTAAGAAATCCCTTATGTGATTCTAGTCTACCACTATCAATCCATGATTTGGAAGGTCGATTTAAGTGGTTTTTTTTACAAGTACTCCTAAATGTAAATAACTCCTAAATGTGAATGTTAAATGTAAGGATATTAACCATTCCTAAATGAAAATATTAATTTTAAGGATAACCCTTTCTAGATGAACTGGTTTAGAGAATTTTGAGATGTTAAAAACTATTATTCTTATGTGGGGAATTGAATAATGTATTGGAATGAGATACATTAAATAACATTGAATAATCTAGAGTAATCTAGATTTTGGTCCCTAAATTTGTGGTTAGGTTGAGAGGATACTGGCTTCCACTCCAGAGATCCCACTTCTCCCGCTTCGAGGGCTAACAATCTTGCTTTAGTTTCCAAGCAATTGGACCAAATTGAGAATTTTAGTCTGTAACGCTAAAATCTCCATTTTTATGCCCATCAAAGTATATTTCCCAATTTATTTACACTCAACCCCATGGACTACATTCTAATCCATGAAATTGAATGTGATTCTTACTTTGTTGTAGAAAGCATAACCCTTCTGGATTTTATGTTTCTTAACAAATTTTAACATTAGAGCAGGCCTAAATTGCAATGCAAAATGAAGTTCAAGTAAAAGTCATATAGAAGTTCAAGTATAAACCATCACATTTATAATTAAAATGCATACTAACATGCATCCCAAAATCCTACATATGAATCCTACTCATAGCAAAAGAAAACGATAGCATAATCTTCTCATGCCACTATTTTCAAACAAGAAGAAAGAGTAAAGAAAACTACTCATAAAGCATGAAGAAAACACAAAGGAAAACTTCAATACATCTAAGAAAATTCACTAGATAAGTGTTTACAAAATCATAAGATAATGAAAAACACAATATTTAGTTTTTTCCCATTGAAGGAAAAATGAAGATCTCTCCCACAAAGTCTCCCGCAAATCCATGCAATACTCGTACAATTCCTTGTAAATTCTCTAAAAATCCCCTCTCAAATCTCTCTAAAAAAGGTAGAAATCTACATTTGTACTTCTATTCTAAGATCTCTAGATATTCCTCTCATTTTTCCTAACATACACACCCACACACACACACACAAACACACCATCTATGAGAGGCGCCAACCCCTCTATTTTAAAGAGATACAAATTTCCTTCTTTATCCCAAAAGACACATATTTCCTTTCCAAGAGACAAATCTCTTTATCCAAGAGACATATCTCTTCATTAAAGAGCCTTTGCCAAGTGTTTAGATTCATTGAACCACTACACAGGGCGTTTGCTTCACTTAGATCCTTTTAGAACATCTCAGCATAGTTAAAAACTACCAAAAGTACGTCCATAACCATCTCCGGATCTTGTCGTTCAACGCCAATACGTGCGGTGTGCATGCCCAACACACCACACCTATTGGGGGTCCATTTGTTGACCTCACTTTTGGTTGAGGTCTAGAAAACTTCTTTAGTAAGCCTAGGTATAGCCATAGGACTTTCCTATTGACTAGACTTAGAAAATTAGAAGAGGTACCCCACCATTAGAAATTCAGAACTATTCTTTTTACTCAACTTGAAATTCCACATATTGATCTTAACCTCTAGCATTTAGTAAGTAAGATCATTATAAAAGAATTCAAGAAGAGTCCCTATAGGATTACTTGGCTGTAGGGTCGACCCTGG
>NW_018250333.1:39359-39833 GCF_001263595.1 Phalaenopsis equestris | reverse complement strand
AATTGACCTAAGAGCTCCTCTTCTTGACACCTAAGCAGTGGGGCTAAGCTCTCAATTGGCCAGCTAAGCTCCCCATTGGCCAATTTCTATAAAATCTACCCCTCATGGCCATGGAGGGGTGTGGTAAAAAAATTTTCACTAAGGTCTTTCAAACTCCTGTGGGAGCTTCCTTGAGAGACCCTTAGCACATTCCAATCCACTTCCCCCTCTCAAATCCACCATAACAAGCCAATTTTAAGCTCAAATCCCTGCCCGAAACTAGGACAAATCCCAATCTCAACCTACACAGTACCAAGTCACCAATAGATTGGCTCTACACCTTCACAAGAGTGAAAGAAGCCAAAGCCCCCATCAAATCCCCCTTCCACAGAACCTCTACCATAGCTCTAGACCAACACCCAAAATCGGCATTGATCAAAATCATACATAGGCTTTACACCAGAGCCAGAGGCTTCATCCCTAAGCTCTTTGGGA
>NW_018250333.1:24562-35160 GCF_001263595.1 Phalaenopsis equestris | reverse complement strand
ATAGGAACTCGAGGTCGTTTGCCTAGTGCAATATAAATCCTCAAACACATCTTTTAGGCATTTGTACAATCTTGTTGTACAATATAAGCCCTAACTCGCCTTAAGACTCCGAGGTAGTCATTTGTTACAACTTAAATCCTCACATCTTCAAGGTTATCTGTGCTAATTGCTTCACACAAATGTAAATCCTAATAAATAAAAATTGCAGGATGAAACATCTAAATGATTTCTCCTAAATCGAAGCTAAATAATAGGATAGCTTGGGAAGTCACCGAAGTTAAATTTTTTTAAAATGTCCTTCCGAAGCGGGCAACGGGATTTCAATTCCGATGACCGACAACTTCTTACGGGCAAACCCCACACCAAAAATAGTGTCGACACTCCTATAGTTAATTACTTCCCAGATAGTAAAGACTATTTAAGAAAACTCATGACTAACGTTAACACTCGTTCTTCTAAGAAATATCAAGATCAAGGCAAGAAACATCAAATGTTTATTCCTAAAGTAATAGATTTCTAAGAATTGGTTTCTACCCTAAAGATTTTGTTTTGTTTTGTTCGTTCATGTCATGTCATGTTTTTTTGTCTTTGTTATGTCATTTTGTTTGGTTTTGTTGTTGTCATTTTGTTGTTTGGTCTTTTTTTTATTTGTCATGTCGTGTCTTTTTATTTTATTTTATTCTATTTCTCATGTCGGATCATTTTGTTTTATTTTATTTTATTTCTCATATTTTTGTTATTTTATTTTCTCAAGGTTCTGCTTCAAAATGTCATTCTGTAAAACAGATTTAGCACACCTATAACATGCAAAGTAAATCTAAAATGCAATTTTTTTTATTTCTCTAATGAACCTGCAAAATAGAACTCGATTAGCATGAAATAATGTTTAAATTTATCGATTTAGTAGGTTAAATAATTTTTAAACGACTCAATCAAGATGTATATGGCTCTGTCATCACGGGGTCGTAAAGTCTTCAAATCTACTTAGTTTGAAAGGTGTTTAAACCAGGACTGGAAGATTTTTGTCAGCAACCACAAATTGCATCATCCAAGAAATCTTCGTGGATCTAAACACGGATGTTCAAGTTGCTTTGAGTGATCTTTGTTCGTTAGGGTTCAATTTAAGTTTTAATGTCTTATTCAGATTTTAGGGATTGGAAAATTTTAGGTTGTTTATAATTTATTAATCGATTAAATTGTTATTTTATCATTTTGTTATTTTATTTTTTGGATGACCGGATCATGATCCCATGGTTCAGTCATCCCAGGTCATTACGTTTGGTTTGATTAGACATAAATGGTTGGAAGATATTTTTTTAGCAACCATGGATTACCTCCTCCAAAATATCTTCTCAAACCTAGTTGCATTTTTAGGTTGCATTTTTAGGTTCAATTTTTTAGGTTCAATTTTAAGTTTTAATGTTTTTTAAAGTAGATTTTATGTTGATGGGTTGATGTAATTTTATGATGTTATTTTTTTTAGGTCAATGTCGATTAGACGTAAAGAAGTTTATTTGAGACTTAAGAGTTAGGTTTAATGTCGGTGAAACCTAATGTTTGATGTCATTCAATTTGGATAGAACCTAAGGTATGAAGATCATTTTGGTTCAATATAGGTAGCACCTAGAATTTAAAATTTTTTAAATCTAATGTAAGTAGGACATAAGGTAATTTAGGATCAATATAGGTAAAACCTAAGGTTTGAAATATTTCTAAGTTTGATGTCGGTAGGACTTAAAATTGATTTAGGTTCAATGTGGGTAGAACCTAATGTTTAAAATAGTTTAATTCCAATGTAGGTAGGACTTAAAATTGATTTAGGTTCAATGTAGGTAGAACCTAAAGTTTAAAAAAGTTTTAATTTCAATGAAGGTAGGATTTAAATTTGATTTGGTTCAATGTAGGTAGAACCTAAAGTTTAAGATGGTTCTAAGTCCAATGTAGATGGGACTTAAGATTGATTTAGGTTCAATGAAGGTAGAACCTAAAGTTTAAGATGGTTCTAAGTCCAATGTAGGTAGGACTTAAGATTGATTTAGGTTCAATGTAAGTACAACCTAAAGTTTAAGATCGTTCTAAGTCCAATGTAGGTGGTACTTAAAATTTATTTAGGTTCAACATAGGTAGAACCTAAGGCTTAAGATAGTTTAAGTCCAATGTAAATAGGACTTAAGGTTGATTTAGGTTCAATGTAGGTAAAACCTAAAGTTTGAAACATTTCTAAGTCCAATGTTGGTAGAACGTAAATTTGATTTAAGTTCAATATGAATTGAACTTAAGGTTTAAAATGGTTCTAAGTCCAATGTGGTTAAGAATTAAATTTGATTTTTAAGTAGGATCTGAGGTTAATTCAGATTCAATATTGATTGAGTCTGAAGTTTGAAATGATTTTAAGTCCAATGTAGGTGGGACTTAAACTTGATTTAGATCCAATGTGATTAGGACCTAAGGTTGAGTTATGTTCAATATTGAACCTAAGATTTAAAATAGTCTTAAGATCAATGTGGATAGGACTTAGAGTTTATTTTAGGTTCATTATGGATTGAACCTAAGATTTGGGTCAAGTTAAGTTCAATGTAGGTTGAACTTAAGGTCTACGACAACTTAGGCAGGTTGAATCTAATGTTTTTGTTGACTTAGGCTGGATTGAACATAAGGGTTTGTGTTAAGTACGAGTTGGCTTGAATCTAAAGATTTCATTTGAGTCTAAGGGTTTGATTTGATTTAGTTTCATGTTGGGTTAAACCTAAAGGTTTGATTTAATTTAGTTCAAGTTGGGTTAAACCTAAAGGTTTGATTTATTTAGTTTCAAGTTGGTTTGAACTTAAAGGTTTGAGTTGAGTTAAGTCTAACGTATTTAAGACATAAGGGTTTAATTAAATCTAATATAGATTATATCTAATTAGCTTTGAAGTTTAATTGAACCTAACATCGGTAAGGTTTAATTAATTTTATTAAATCTGGTTAAAGTTAGACCGAATTGGGTTTTGGGTTAGTTAAGCCTCATGTTAGTAAGACTTAAAAAGGGTTAATTATATCTAATTAGGGTTAGATTTAATTAAGGTTTAAGTTTAATTAAGCCTAATGTAAGTAAGGCTTAATATGGTTTAATTAGATCTGATTAAGGTTATACCTAATTGAGGTTTTAGGTTAATTAAGCCTAATGTAAGTAAGGCTTAATAAGGGTTAATTAGGTCTAATTCGGGTTTGACCTAATTAGGTCTTACGTTAATTAAGCCTAATGTAAGTAAGGCTTAATGAGGGTTAATTAATGAAGGGTTAATTAGGTCTAATTAGGGTTAGACCTAATTGAGGTTTATTGAGTTAAACCTAAGGTGGTTAAGGCTTAATAGGGTTTAATTAGGTTTAATTGTGGTTTAGACCTAATCATGGTGATTAAGGCTTAAACAAGGAGTTAATCAAGTCTAATTAGGGTTTAGACCTAATTACAATTTACTGTGTCTTAAACCTAATGTTCTTAAGGTCTAAGGTGATTAATTGGGTTTAATTGAGATTTAGACCTAATTTATGTAAGGCCTAATGTCAATAAGGCTTTAAGAGGTTAATTTGGCGCAATTGAAGTTTAGACCTAATTAAGGTTGATGATGTTAAGCTTAATGTGATTAACGTCGGATAGAGTTTAATTATGTCTAATTGAGTTTCATCATAATTAGGGTTGATAATGTTAAACCTAATGTGATTAAGGTCTAATTGAGTTTAATTATGTATAATATAGGCTTAGAACTAAATAGGGTTGATGATGTTAAACCTAATGTGATTAAGGTCTAACAGTTTAATTAGATCTAACTGAGGTTTAGACCTAATTAGGGTTGATGATGTTAAATCTATTGTGATTAAGGTCTAACAGAGTTTAATTAGGTCTAATTGAGGTTTAGACCTAGTTATGGTTTAGTTAAGTGTGGGCTCAGCTGGATTAAACTTAATAGTCTATGTTTAGTCTGTCCTGGATTTAGATTAAGTCTAAGATGTTTAGACTTAAATGTAATGTGAATTTAATTTCAACATTTAGAATTTTGACTTTGAGTTTATAGTGGTTAGACCCAATAGCCTTGAGGGTTAAGTAGACCCTATGTTGGTCAAGATTTGGGCTCACCTTTGATCTAAATTGGGGTTTAGATCTAAAGGTTTAAGACTTGTTCAATTTTATAAGTCATTCAAGGCTAATGTCCAAGCCTAAAAAGTTATGGGGTTTAAATGTAAATTTAAAATTTACAATTTTTACCCTGAGTGATGAAAATGTCATTTTAAATTTTTAAATGGCTAAAAATTGTCATTTTAGAGTTTAAAAGTGTCACTCTCAATTTTCTAACCATTTTCAATTTTAATTTCCAATTTCCTAATTTTTAATAATTATTTTTTAAAATAATTACAAAATTTGATAGAAATTAGAAAATTGGATCCTAGGGAATTCTTCTAACCTTAGAAAAATCAGAGGATGTTCCAAAGGATTTAAAGGGTAATCCCTAAATTTGTTACAATTTTGGAAAGTATTAATAATTTTTAACAACTAAATTAATCTAGAGAGTAATTAATTAATTAAAAATGAAATATAATTTATTATATTTTAATTTCACATCCATAATTTTCTCCTTGTTTTCTTAAATCTAGGGGTATTTTTATCATATTTTTGTGATTTTTCTATGTCAATATATGAATTTTTGAAGGTTTCTTAATTTAAATAAATAGAAAATCCTGAATTTTCTATTTATTCAAGTGGTGGCTGAGTGGATCCTCAGATCCGTAGAATGTGTATGCGGCGTTGTTTGGTTGGATGTTCTTTACACGTGGATAACCACGTGGCCCGCAGTTCTTTTTTATTTCATCTCAATAGAACCACGGTCCAACTCAATCATGGTCGTCCATTTCCGATACACGGAAATGGACGGCATCGGTACATCATCCCAAAGGAATATGAACGGAGAGCCGTTTATGGTTTTAGGCTAAAATCTCCCCAAATTTTGCACCAAACTCAAAGATTTTTTGTTTCTAGAGCATCATCTCAACATGGAGAACACATCCATATGGATCATTAGCCATGAAGTGAAGATTCTCTTCATGATGTCTGAAAACCAAGTCAAAATTAGGGTTTAAGCCCATACCTTGGCCTCAGTGGATGGAATTTCTATTGGATTGGTTCTAAAGCTATTCCTTGAGCTCAGGAAGCTTGCTCTTGACTCAATTTGAGTTGAAATTGGGCTTGAGTAGGAGTTCAATGAAAAAGGGTCACGGCTTCACTGAACAGTGCGTTAGAGCCTTTGGGGAAGGCCAATTTTGATTAGGATTATCTTCTTAGAGCTTAGGGAATCTTTTAAAAGAACTAATTTGTGGTTTTGATGAGGTTTATGTGAAACCCAAAATTTTTCGTGTAATTGGATTTCAAAATTAGGGCATACCAGTGGATGTCAAAGGCTGATTTCATGGGGGATCAATTCTTCATAGTTTAAGGAACAAGTTTGGTGTTATGGGTTTATGGAATTGGGGACTGTCAATGGTTCTTCTTTTTTAGCTCACGGGTTACCCCTTTTTACAGGCATTAGAGGTGGCTATAGAGCTTGGGATCATCTGCGGGAGAAGCTATCAGATTTTTAATAATTATGAATTAGTCTCCTGGCCAAGGATTACCATGGATGTATATCCTAAGGCATTATCCATATGTGATCTTCATTTAAGATGAAGCTTCAGTTCTTGTTTTGACTCCTCTCCATTGGGTAACTTGGGAGGTGTATAAGGCTGCTCAAAAAATTTGAATCAGCCTCCCACATATGGATTCATTGATCATTCAATAAACTTGGGAGGGGATGACACATATCCCTCTCCATTTTTGTTTTTTGTTCTTTGATCATGATGACCCTAATCATGTCTTGGATAAGGGTTTTGATAGGTTTTTTTTTCTTTCATTGGATGAAGGTGGAGGTGAATGATGAGCTCACTACATCTTCATACCAAATTTCATGAAAGAATGCCACCACATTCTTCCCTTCATGATGTCTTCATGATGAATTTCATTTTGAGGAAATGGTCATGACTCATGAGTCATTTATGAATGTTAGTCATGTCATGGGGGTGTGTCATGGGTCATGGGTGGCCCATTAGCAATTTGTCATGTAGTAATTTTAGGGTTTAAGCATAAAATATGATTTTGGGGTGGCCATGGGTTTGTCTTGCCATGGGTTTAAACCAATAGCTTAAACTAAAATACTAGGTCTAATAATCTGTAATTTCACTCTCTTTAATCAATTAAATGCTTAATTAATTAAGAGAATAAAATAATTTGATGAAAAAAGCAAATTTTGTCCAAAATGATAAGGTTGACCAAGTTTGACAAAGTTGACCTTGGTTAACCTTGGTTGACCAATGTTGACCAATTTAGGTCTACAATTGACCAAGATGACTTACTTGACCATGTCATGGTTAGTTTAGGCATGGGGTCCTTAGATTTAGTGGTATGACCCGGGTTTGACCAAGGTTGACCAAGGTTGACCATGATGGTCAAACTGATCATATGGTGATGTCTTGATCATATGGTGATCATTGGGTCTATGGATGACCAAATGGTCAATGTGGTGACCATGAGGTTCAAAATTGATCATTTTGAGCAAAGTTTGACTAATATGACCAATTTTGATCAACTGGGTCATTTGATGTTTGTATTGACCAAATGGTCATTATGTTTACTATTGGGTAGGTTGACCAATTTTGAGCAAGTTGACCATGGTTGACTAGGGTGACTATGGTTGACTAATTTAGGTCTAGGGTTGACCAAGATGAGGGTCCTTGAATTTGGTGGTATGACCTGTGTTTGACCAAGGTTGACCACAATGATCAAATTGACCATATGGTGATGTCTTAACCATATGGTGATCATTTGGGTCTATGGATTACCAAATGGTCAATTTAGTGACCTTGAGGTTCGAAATTGACCATTTTGAGAAAATTTTGATAAATTTGCCAAAATTTGACCAATTGGGTCAATTAGATGTTTGTACTAACCAAATGGTCATTGTGGTAACTATTGGGTCAGGGTTTGATCAAATCAGGGTTTGTCATAACTGAACTAATCATTTTTTGGGTGTTATCATGGATTGAACTCAAAAAGGGTCCAACAAGAATGGGTATGTATATTTAGGGTTTTGGGTACCCTAGATAAGTTCAAAGAGGTCAATGTTGGTAGACCCTTCTTTTCTTATTGATCATGATGATCATTTTTATTTTTAGGTCTTTATGAGATGTTTGAGACTCTTGAATTAGAGGGTTACTCAAGCTATATCTAGTCTATGGATGTCATTTTAGATTCCTCACAAAAGTGAGGTCAACAACCTTTAATATTAAATCAAAGCCCAAAATTAACACCTCAAAATGTCCTAATTCCCAAGCCCACATGACAAATTTCAGCCATGTATGATCAAAATTAATTAAACCTTAAGTCTGAAAATCCCATGATTAATCAAGTCAATTTAAAATTTATGAAATTTGTCTCCATACTTAAAATTCTCCCCTCCTTTTTTGATGTATGCCATGTAGGCTATGCATGAGCCATGGGCAAGCCATGTGGCTTTACCAAAACCACTTGGAAGCCATGAAGCCATGTACTAGTCTCATTTGAGCCATCACGCTGAAATTAGCAAAAGAGGGAGCCTCTTTTAGGATCCTTTAAAAAGTACTTAACCACTCTCATGACACACTTAAAGTTAAAATTAATATAAATCCACAAGATGGGGACTTGGGGACTTACCACAACATTCAAGCTGATCACCACCATCCTTAGCCACCTTTGTGGGTGAACCCAACCCACATACATAACTCAAAAAAAAAAATCCCCCAAACACAACTCAAATCCTTTCCACTTTGATCCTACCCTTCGACACATGGCACCTACCAATTCACTTAACCACTACCCACCACTAATCTCCCACATGTGGATGACAACTGATACACCTAAAATATATAGTGTTTTTAGGCGCATTTTTATACCTATTTTTTAGATATTGCGCTTTAATGGAAGGTATTTGTGTGTTTTTTTTTCAGGTACAGGTAAAAAGGTGAAAAATGCTTAAATGAGTGTAAAAGGATCAAATTTGGAGCAAATAAGAGAAAATTGGGCAAGAGTGTTTTGGAGCCTAAGCGCCAGATCCGGTGCTTAACCGCCGGTTAAACAGATAAGGCCACGCCTAAGCACCAGAGGCCCCGCGCTTAAGCTCCAGTGGCAGTTATTGGATGAAAAATTTTGGTTTTTGCAAATTTTAAAGAGATTTTTGAGGCACCCATTAGCTTAATAGGTGGTTACAACCACCATGGACGAAAATTATTGTGAAAGGAGGCATCTCTTGGAGAAATACATCAAATCACGGCAAATTTTGAAAAGATGCCAAGGCACCTTTTAGAGATTTATAAGAGAATGAAGATTGAGTCTTTAAAAGTGGTGCTTGAAAAGAGAAAGTTATGAAAGTTCTTGAATTTCGGAGTTAGTTCGGAGAGATTTTCAGGCACCACATTATTATTTTATCCTTTCTATTTTAGTTTTTATATTGAGTGTGTCGTAAAAGAGAAGAGATTCAAAGTAACTTCAAGACTTTGGTGGAAGACTTGAGATAAGTTTTTATCTGTAAGACTTCTTGTTAGTTTGATAATGATTTCTACTTTTAAACTAAAGTGTGGTTTTATTTTTTCCATGAATTCTGAGTAGTTTTCTTTATCTTTCTCCTTAAAATAATAATTAATTAAAGTGTTGGATGGAAGTTATGGAGAGTATTAATCTTAAATGTTGGAAAAAGTTGTGATGATTTAATTCCATGTATTTCATTTACTTCTTGATCTGACCCATCTAGATGTCAAAATTTATTGTAAGAACCGGGCTGGTATTGTCTCAGTCAATAATTAGAAAAATCACATGAGGTTATCTGAATGAGAATGTAATCCATATGATTTAGTGCAAATAAATAGCGAAGTAATATTTGAAGGGTATAGAGTTAGAGGGTTTTAGAGTGATAGGCTAAAGCCCCCAACTTGGTTTTTGTTTTATGTTCTGATACGAGAATGTTAGCCCCCCGAGTGGAAGGAATCAAGGGAACTCTAGAGTGAGAGCTAGTATCTTCTCTGCCTAACCGGTCTTTAGAATTATTCAAACTTTAAATTAGCTAAAGTTCTTTATAACATCTCTAGTAAGGGTAAAGAATATTATTGCTTCTATTTGGCACAACACAATTTGCATACTTTCACAACAAAATTCCTATTACTTATTACTGATTCATGATAAGATGAAAGATATTATTCATCTTTAGTGTTTTTCTTCTGCAAATACTCTAGTTATCTTTTTAAATTGTTATTGTTCTATCAAAATATTGAAAATACCAAAAATATTTAAATTTTCATTAGTGCAAGAATCATCTTTAGTTTAAATAATTTTCTTTTTAAAAATTGAAAGTTTCTAAAATTGCATATTACATAATCTCCAAGTGGGTTCGATATTCAGGTCTTAGTCAAAATGTCCTATATTATTTGATAACGATACATATACTTGTATAGTATCCCAATATATAAATTAAAAGTTAAATTTTTTTATTTTTCTTCAGGATCAAGTTTTTTGTTTTCTTGCAAAATAAGGAAATATAAGTGAAAAATATAATCAAATTTATTGTTATAGTGTTGCATATAAGAAGTAGTCCGGGATCAATTTTTTGGCGACGTTACCGGGGAGAGAATAATTTTAAAAGTAAATTTATATTTTTAGAAAGTCTTACTTAAACTTTAAAAGTTATTGTATCATATTTTGATTGTTTTTATTTTTATTTTATTATATGTTAGTGTATGCGTAGTTCAGGTTCTGAAGGAATAGTGCTCTATGATTCTGAATTAGAGAAAACTATTAGAAAAATCAGAAAAATAAAAAAAAATTAAAAATCTTGAAAATCTAAAAAAAATATAGAAATGGTGGACCAGAATGATCAAAATGCTGAAATTCATTAAGAGTTTAGACCTTTAAGAGATTACGCCAACCCTACTATCGATAAACTTCATTTTAGTATTCAAAAATCTACTGTAGTGGCTAATTCATTTAAGCTTAAACCTATTTTTATCCAAATGGTATCAAATAATCTGTTTAGGGGATCACCAACTGAAGATCCAAATTTACATCTTACCAATTTTTTTTGAATTGTCCGCTACATTTAAATATGATGGTGTATCAGATGATGTCATAAGACAGGTTATTTCCTTTCTCACTGAGGGATACAGCTAAGATGTGGTTGAATTTTTTAGCACCTGGATCTATCAGAACTTGGGGTGATTTAGCACAAACATTCCCTGCTAAATATTTTCTGCCATCAAAAACTGCAAAGCTTATGAATGATATTACATCTTTTAATCATTTTGAAGGAGAATCTATTTATGAAGCATGGAAACGATTTAAAAAACTCTTAAGAAATTGTCCACACCATGCTATACTAGATTGGTTAATAATTTAAACTTTTTTAAATGGATTAGTTGGATCTCTTAGATCTATTATCAATGCGCTGCTAGTGGTTTATTAATGTCAAAATCATTTCATGATGCTTATGCTTTAATTGAAGAGATGGCTACTA
>NW_018250333.1:15728-24216 GCF_001263595.1 Phalaenopsis equestris | reverse complement strand
GGAAACTGGAACAATCAAGGGAATAATAATTATAGATCTACTTATCCTCCAGGCTTCAACAATAATACACAATTTAAGGAGAAGAATTTATCTATAGAAGAAGTGGTATTACAAATGGGAAATCAATTAGAAAGTCAAGGAGCTACAATTAGAAATATTGAGAATCAACCTGGGCAAATTGCAAATTCATTAAGTAATAGATCCCAAGTAACACTTCCTAGTAATACTGAATCAAATCCAATAGATCAAAATAAATAGCAATTAAAAGCCATTCAACTTAGAAGCGGAAGAGAGTTGGAAAGGTAGGGTTCAAAAAGAAATTGAAGTTGAGAGAGAAGAAATTGAAGAATCAAAAGAGGACGCTCCAAAAGATTCTGAAAGACCGATTTCTCCATTGAAAATTGATTTGGAAAAACCACCACCTCCATTTCCTCAGAGAATTCGTCAGCAGAAGTTGTATAAACAATTTTTAAATTTTCTGGAAATATTTAAGAAGCTTACAATTAATATTCAATTTGTTGAAGCCCTAGAACAAATGTCAAGCTATGTAAAGTTTATGAAGGATATTCCAAGAAAAGTAAGTTTGAAGATAATGAGAATGTTGCACTTAGTGAGGAGTGCAATGCGATAATTCAGAAGAAGCTTCCTGAAAAAGCTTAAATATCCTAGTAGCTTTACAATACCATGTGCAATAGGAGACATATTTTATGGGAAAGCTTTATGTGATTTAGGTGCAAGCATTAACTTTACGTCATTATCAATATCTAAAATATTGGGATTAGGAGAAATAATCCTACTACTATAACTCTGTAGTTAGTAGATCGTTTGATAACATATCCTAAAGGAGTTATAGAAGATATTGTAGTGAAGGTGGATCAATTTATCTTTCATGTTTATTTCATTGTGTTAGATATGGAGGAAGATAAAGAGATACCTATCATTTTGGGGAGACCTTTCGAAGCCATAGGAAGAGCAAAGATAGATGTGTAGAAAGGGTAATTAACAATGTGCATCAGTGATCAAACTATTACTTTTAACATTTAAAGATCAATGAAATATCCTGTAAAAGGTAAAGATGATGAATGTTTTAGAATGGATGTTATAAGATATTTAAGTGAATGTCATTTCATAATGACTTATGAAGAAAAATTTGAAGTACAAGATTTGGAACACGAGCAAGAAGAGGAATTAAATTAATGTGAAGATCTTTTTAAGAAAGATTCAAACTATGTTCGAGAAAGTTTTAAAATTTTGAAAACGATAGACAAAGATAAATCATTTTGTCCATCTATTGAAAAACCTCCAAAATTGAGTTGAAATTACTTCCTAATCATTTAAAATATGTGATTTTAGGAGATTCCTCTACTTTACCATTTATAATTTCCTCAAAATTAACAATGGAAGAAGAAGAAAGGTTGATGAAAATTTTGAAAATTGTAAGAAAGCCTTTGGATGGACAATTGTGGATAATAAAGGAATCAGTACTTCAATTGTATGCATAGAACTCATATGAAAGACAATTACAAACCCAGGGTTGATCCCCAATGGAGACTGAATCCTGTTAAGAAAGAAGTTGTAAAGAAAGAAATTTTAAAGTTGTTAGATGCTGGAATTATCTACCCTATTTCAGATAGTGCATGGGTTTGTCCAATTCACTAAGTTCCTAAGAAATGAGGAGTAACTGTCACTATGAATGAATATAATGATTTAATACCCACTAGATAAGTTATAGGGTGGTGAAGATGCATTGATTATAGAAAATTAAATCTTGAAAATTAAATCTTGCCACAAGGACTTGCCACAAGGAAAAATCATTTTTCACTACGCTTTCTAGATCAAATGTTGGATAGACTAGCTAGGTATAAATACTTTTTCTTTCTGGATGGATATATTGGTTATCACCAAATTCAAATATCTACTGAAGATCAAGAAAAAACAACTTTTACCAGTCCTTATGGTACTTTTTCTTTTAGAAGAATGCCCTTTGGTTTCTATAATGTCTCTGCTACATTTCAAAGATGTATGATGGCATTTTTTGTCATTTAATTGAAAAAAGGATTGAAGTATTCATGGATGACTTTTCAGTGTTTGGAACTTCATTTGACTCGTGTTTAGAACATTTATCCAAAGTTCTTAAGCGCTGTGAAGAAATAAATCTACTCCTTAATTGGGAAAATTGTCAATTTATGGTAGCAGAAGGAATTGTATTAGGTCATCAAATATCAAAACATGGTATGGGTGTAGACACTGCCAAAATTCAAGTGATCGCTAATTTACGTTATCCAACAAATGTAAGGGAAATTAGGAGTTTTTTAGGACATGCAAGATTCTACAGGCGATATATTAAAGAAATTTCAAAGCTTGCTAAGTATTTACGCCATTTACTGGAGAAAGATGCAATTTTCCTATTTGATGAGGAATGCCTAAAAGCATTTAAGTTATTAAAAGAAAAATTAATCACTGCACTAATTATAGTTTCACCAGACTGGGGAAAACCTTTTGATTTGATGTGTGATGCTAGTGATTATGCTATTGGAGCTCTTTTAGGACAAAGATATGATAAAATTTCCAAAGTTATTTACTATGCTAGTAAAACTCTTAATGAAACTCAAATTAATTATACAACTACTGAAAAAGAGTTATTAGCAATAGTATTTAATTTTGATAAATTCAGATCATATTTGATTGGAACTCATTGTGTAGTGCATACAGATTATTCTGTTATTAAGTATTTAACAAAAAAAAGGACGTTAAACCTAGACTTATAAGATAGATTCTTCTTTTACAAGAATTTGATTTTGAAATAGTAGATCAGAAGGGGATTGAAAATCAAATCGCTGATCATTTGTCCAGACTTGAATTAGAAAAACCACTCTTTTTTGAAAAAGAAATTAATGAACATTTTCCAGAAGAAAAATTTTTCATTATTAATGAGTGCTGTGTTTCATGGTATGCCAACATTGTAAACTTTATTGTTAGTGATATTATACTCTATGGAATGACATACCAACAGAAGAGGAAATTTATTACTGAAGCTAAGACTTATTCTTTGGATGACCCATTTTTATATAAATAAGGAAAGGATCTGATTATTCGAAGTGTGTACCATTAGATGAAACTTATGAGATTATCCAAAAATATCATAATTCTTATTTTGGGGGACACTTTGATGTTGATAAAACATCATACAAAATTTTACAATCTGGATTCTATTGGCCTACAATTTGTAGAGATGTTAATGCTTATATCAAAACTTCTGATAGATGTAAAAGAGTAGGTGCTTTACCTCGATGTGATGCTCAAAGTGTTGCAAATTTTTTTAAAACGAACATATTTTGTAGATTTGGGATGTCGAGAGTTATCATTACTAATGGGGAAAGTCATTTCTAAAATAACATAATGGAAAAGTTATTAAAGAAATATCATATAAATCATAGGACTGCTACTGCTTATCATCCTCAGCCAAGTGGTTTGGCTGAATTATCCAATCAAAAAATTAAAAGAATTATGGAAATATCTGTGAATCCAACAAAAATGGATTGGTCAGTCAAACGTGACTATTCTTTATGGGCTTATAGGACTACATACATAACTCTTATAGGAATGTCCCAATATAGGCTAATTTTTGGGAAAGCTTCTCACTTACATGTTGAACTTGAGCATAAAGCATATTGAGCGATTAAAGAGTTCAATTTAAATTTGAAATATGTTGGTAAGAAAAGATTATTACAATTAAATGAGCTTGAAGAGATAAGGAATGAATCTTATGAGAGTGCTAAGATTTACAAAGAAAAGAGGAAGATGTGGCATGATCAAAGGATTCTTACTAAAAATTTTCATCCAGGGTAATAAGTTTTGCTATATAATGCAAGGTTAAGATTATTTCCAGGCACACTTATGTCTAGGTAGATGGGTTGTTTATCCTTATGGAGCTGTGGTTATTAAAGATCCTAAGTCAAAAAAAATAGTTAAAGTTAAAGGACATAAATTGAAACCTTATTTTTATATAGGGGATCAACAAAAATATAATGATGGAATGATGTTGTGTCAACAAGAATGAGCACTGGTTAAGTCGAATGATGTTGGGTCAACTAGATTAAGCACTGGTTACGCCGAGCTGACAATGTAAAATCAAGCGCTTTGTGGGAGGCAACCCATAATTATCAGAGTGTTTTTGTCTTGATTTCTATTTTGTGTTATTAAGAAAATTAAAGTTGTATTTTTGGGACTATTATGTGTTAGTACTGATTCTATGATTTTATTTAATGATTTACACATGTTATAATAAGAATTTAGACGTTAAGTTGACTTGTGCAAAAATGTGCACTGGCGCTTAAGCACAATAGTTTTAATAAATGTGTAAAATTCAGATTCTAGAAGGAAAAACTTCCAATTAGTTTGTAAAAATGTGCCAAGGCACTTTCTAAACCCAAGGAACTTTCTAAACTTGTCTAGGAGTTATTGGAAGGATTTAGGCATGTAAATAGAAGGGTTTTGTGAAGAAATTTCACCCTAAATCATTTTTAGCCTTAAAGTCTAAGAGAGAGAGAGATTTTGAGATGATGTCTTCATGGGAAATGGATTTGAAGAATAAGGAAGAAACCATGAGGAAGAAATTCATTAGTCAAAGTGCACAAGAGATGTATAATGGTTTCTTAGTCATTAGTATTGAAGGATAATCAGAGAAGATCAACAAAATTAAAAATATCATGTCAAATACCATGTTTGTACTGGAGACTAAGGTATCTAAGATATTAGAGATTAATGCACAACTTGAGCATATTGGATGGAAATTGAAAATGCAATTTAGCCACACTAGTTATATAAAGGAGCAGATAAGGAGATGCTTCTTATGCAAGAGTGGATTGAAGAAGATTGTATCAAAGCACGTCACCACCGTCCGTTTTATCAACTTTATATTTCAATTTCCCCAGGAGAGACTAATGAAAGACTTGAGTTTGTCCCATCAAATGAAGGGTGAAATTAAGTTTTATGTTTAAGTACATTTGTTTGGAGTCATTGTGTTTACTTCTTAGTGTTTTTTTTAGTGTTTATGACTTTTTATGAGTTTAATTGTGAAATGATTATTTAATTGTACTATGAGTGTTAATTGTTTGAAGTTAAGTAATTTTCTCATCCAAGACCATTTGGAGTGAGAATTAAGTGTTAATTGTGTTTGTACTCATTTGTGAATTAATATAAGTTTGTTTGTGTGAAAATTTGTGTTATTTTTATCCTCAAATTGAAATAGTTATTTTGGAGAATTTTGAGAGAGAGGGGAGTTATAAGAAGTTGAAAATAGTCATTTAAGTGTTATGAGACCATTTAAAGGTTGGTTACTTAGGCAAATAGTGCATTATACTTTAATTTGAAAGTTTTAAAAATCATGCACTGGCGCCTAAGTGCCACATCTCGCGCTTAAGTGCAAGCTAACCTAAGAGGCAGGTGCCTAAGCGCCACTTATCCGTGCTTAAGCACCAGTTCACAATAACCGGTTTGCAAACAGTTAAAAGTGAAATTTCAGCCCAAAAATCACCATTTTTAACGTCTCCATCAACTTCAACCTCTCGAGTTCACAATTTTTGTGGGCTTGGGCACATCTAAAGAAAAGATTTCTTGGTGGAATCAAGTGAAATTTGCTAGATCCAAGTTCCTTGAGGTAAAAGCTTTACTTCTATGCAAAAATTTTGGATTTTCACCTTGTATTTTGAGAACATTTGGAGAAATTCGAAAATCCACTATTCATGATGAAAAATGAGGAAAAATCTATGAAAATTGCATGGGAATTTTAGTTGGTGCTTTTGGAACTATAGTTTACTAGTTTAGACTTGATTTTTGAATATATTTTTTAATTTATAAAATTTGTAGAATGGCACCAAGAATGAAGAGGAGCAAAGGAAAGAGATTTTTTTATTCGAGTAAATTTGTTAGTTTGAAGGCTCAAGATCGATACAGTGATGCATTACAATCATGAAAACTGATTTAGGAGTGGTGTTTTAAGAATCCAGGTAGAGAAGTGGAAATCTGATTGTTTACCAACAATGAGAACAATTCTGTTGTTTTTTTTTTATTGTCATTATTTCTGTTGCTAGGGAGTTCTATGCTAACCTCCCTGAAGCTGAAGACGATAGAGTTATGGTTTGAGGAAAGTTGGTACCTTTTTCACCAGGGTAATCAACTTGTTCTATCATCTACCACCTGATACCTTATGTTTTTATGAAAATTATTGTCCGAATGAAGCGTAGTTAGATGAAATTATTTCTTACTTGACTGTTCGAAGAGGACTTTGAAAGATCACAAATGAAAGGAGAGTCAACTTCCCAACTTCAAAGTTATGTGCACCTTCAGAGGCATGGCACTACTGTATTTCTGCTCGTTTGCTTCCAATAAATCATCTTAGTGAAGTTATAAGAGAGAGAGAGTGAAGTTAAACTATTATATCCAGGAAGGAAAGCTCATCAACATTGGAGCTTTGATCTATCAAACTTTCATCAGTTCCGCCACAGCTATTAGTACTGCAGGTCGGGATTTGCTTCCTTGATCTTTCCTTTGTGTGAGCAAGCTGGAGTTAAATATGATAGCTGGGAAGAAGTATTGTTACCTCTAAAGCCCATCACTAAGGTGAATGTGAAGACTTCTTCTGAGCATTCTATTTTTGGCTGGAGAGGAGGTTTTTCTAGGAGTTATGGAATGGAGACGTCTGCTGCTTCTACATCTAAACCATCTACCTCACGTACTTCTACATCTAGAGGTGAGTCTACTGAGACCCAAGATTAATTATTACAGAGGATGATGGATAATATTAATTTTCCCGCTGATACGGTAGAGAAATTTAGAAAGCTTTGCAAGTCATACAGATAGGTATAATTGGAGAAAGAGTGATTATGAAGAGAAATTCCACTCATCTCTGGAGAGCCTAATTATAGGTGACCCAGGAGTGCAATTTCCTCCATATCTTAGATACCCTGATTATGAATCTACAAATTTCTGGAATAGCAGTGATTCTGAAGATGAAGAGGAGGAGGACTGATTTATTTCTATCTGTAATATGTGTTAGACTATGTGTTTAGGACTTGTGATTTTTATTGTGTTAGTTAATATTTTATTTTTACATTCAAGGGTAGTAACTGTTGTGAGTTTTGTGATTTAGTTAGTTTAGAACTTTATTAGATTCTATGTCTTTTGAAAAGATTAAAAATCATGCTAACATAGATCTTAAATTTAAATTTCAGAAACTACTACCCTGTATATTTCTTTTATCATGTTTGTGTGTTTGTTTTTATGTTGAGATTGTGAAGTCAAAGTTAGTGTGTTAGTTTGCTTTTATGTTTATACCCACTGCTTAGAAGTCTATTGAATCTCTACATGTTGAATTGAAATGAAAATATTAGAAAATTAATTTTACTCCTATTTTTCTCCTATTTTTAGTTTTTCTACTTGTATTATTAGGGTTTAAAAATTCCTGTTAGCATGTTATTTTAACTTTTCATTCCAGCTTATATATATCTGATGCTAAAATATTTTATCTGTTAAAAATTTAAGTTTGGGGGGGATGAAAAAATATTTTCAAAATTGGAATTTTATTTGTTCTCAAATGTGCTACAAGTGAATTTGATTTATAAAGAAAAAAAATGATTATGTATATGAAGTCATATGAGGGAAGTAAAATTTGAATTTTAGAAATGAGTAAAAAAATTTAGTTGAAATTTTTTAGTAACGAAGAAAAACTTTAAGTTAAAGGTTTTTAGAAGGTTTTTACTGTAGAAAATGTTTAATATAGTGTAACTACCTTTAGTAAGAAAAATTGTATTTTAAAAATTTTAGATAATTTAGAATATTATTTTTTATACTTAAATTTCTTTTATTAAAATAATTTTCAAAACTATTATTATATTTATAAGTAAAAGACTTTTATCAAGACTTTGCTTTAGGAAAGGAGAAGTGGAATTCAAAATTATTAAAGTTCTATCCAGATATAGTAATCCTTGCGTGAAAAAGTAAAGACAAAGAAAAGAAAAAAAAAGGAAGATAAGAAAAAGAGAAAAGTTAGGGAGGAGAAGCTTGATGATTAGTGCCTAATCAAAAATTGGTTCCACATTTGATCTTTTTAAAGTATAAGACTTGAGAAACTCTTAAGCTTAGGGATATAATATAGTAAGTAAAATTGTTTTTAAAAAAATTTAAGTAGATAAAATAAAAGGACTAAATTCTAGAATTGGAAAATCTACAATATTTCTGAATTAGATAGGAACTCATATTTTCATCTTTCTTAACATTAAGAATTTCTAAACTTTATGTTTGTCTCAATTACTGAATATTTTTTCTAAGTTGGACTACTATATTTCTAAATCTAAGATTTTGTAACTCCTAAAGAAACTCATATACATATCATACTTATTTAGTTTTTAAAGATTGAAGTGTCACTTGAGGACAAGTGACATTTTAAGTTTGGGGGATTTTGATACACCTAAAATATATAGTGTTTTTA
>NW_018250333.1:9790-15475 GCF_001263595.1 Phalaenopsis equestris | reverse complement strand
TAAGCGCCAGTGACAGTTATTGGATGAGTAAATTCAGTTTTTGCAAATTTTAAAGAGGTTTTTGAGGCACCCATTGGCTTAATAGGTGGTTACAACCACGATGGATGAAAATTATTATGAAAGGAGGCATCTCTTGGAGAAATACTTCGAATCAAGACATATTTTGAAGAGATATCAAGGCACCATTGGAGATTTATAAAAGAATGAAGATTGAGCCTTTGAAAGTGGTGCTTGAAAAGAGAAAGTTATGAAAGTTCTTCAATTGGGGAGTTAGTTTGGAGAGATTTTTGGGCACCACATATTTATTTTATTCTTTTTTATTTTAGTTTTTATATTGAGAGTGTTGTAAAATAGAAGAGATTTAAAGGAACTTCAAGAGTTTTGTGGAAGACTTGAGATAAGTTTTAATCTTTTTTTTAAACTACTTTTGGTTTTAATTGAGACTTGTTGTTGGTTTGACAATGATTTCTACTTATATACTAAAGTGTGGTTTTATTTTCTCCATGGATTCTGAGTATTTTTCTTTATCTTTCTTCTTAAAATGATAAGTAATTAAGTGTTGGATGGACGTTGTGGAGAGTTTTGATCTTTGATGTTGGAAGAAGTTGTAATGATTTAAATCCATGCACTTCATTTATTTCTTGATTTCGCCAATCCATATGTTAAAATTTGTTGTGAGAACATGTAAGAACCGGGCCGGTATTGTCTCAGTCAATAATTGGAAAGAATCACATGAGGTTGTATGAATGAGAATGTCGTCCATATGATTGAGTGCAAATAAATAGGGAAGTATTCACTAGTGTAGAGTTGAGGACTTTAAAGTGGCAGGTTAAAGCCCCCAACTTGGTTAATTGTTTTAGGTTCTGATATGAGAATGTTAGCCCCTGGGTGGAGGAAATCGAGGGAACTCTAGAGTGAGAGCTAGTATCTTCCCTGCCTAACCAAACTTAGAATTAGTCAAACTTTAAATTAGCCAATGTTCTTTATATCATCTCTAGTAAGGATAAAGAATATTATTGTTTTTTATTTGGCACAACACAATTTGCATACTTCCATAACAGAATTCTTATTACTTATTACTGATTCATGATAAGAAGAAAGATATTTTTCATCTTTAGTGCTTTTCCTCTGCAAATACTCTAGTTATCTTTTTAAATTGTTATTTTTTATCAAAATATTGAAAATACCAAAAATAGTTAAATTTTCATTACTATAAGGATCATCTTTAGTTTAAATAATTGTCTTTTTAAAAATAGAAAGTTTTTAAAATTTCATATTACATAATCTCTCTGTGGGTTCGTATAAACTTTTTAGTTTTTAAATTTCTAGAAAGTTTTTAAAAATAGAAAGTTTCTAAATTTTCATTACATAATTGTGCCTTGTCAAATCATCATTGTGTGCATTTTTGGCCTCCATATTTTCCATTTTGCTTTCCATTCTCAAGGTATCTCTCTGTTGCATCATCATCTACTCCATAAGTTCTTAGAGATGGAATACCCCTACTCCTACTTCCACATCTCCATCCAACATGAGATTCAAAAAACGTAATATTGGCAGGCCTAATAGGTTTTAGAGGTTCAATCCTCTCCTTATCCATTCTAAAATCAACTCCTGTCTGTTCACATAGTTTGAAGATTAGGGCAGGGTGTGCTAAATTACCAATAGTTTCTCCCAAAGCAATAGAATGAGTGTTTCTATAAACAATAGAGCCTACATCTATCCTTCTCATCTGCTGGATACAGAAGTTCAAGATGGCTCTATCATTTGTAACCTCGCTATGATGATTTGTTGGTATAATTCTACCAAAAATAAAGTAATGTCAGGCCTTCGATACTACATTTAACATAGAAAGAGGAAAGTTTACCTTAACATCATTCTTCACCTTTCAAGCTCCTCTTCCATTAGAAAGAAAAGAAATAACTCGTCTAAGGCCTCAATTGTAGAAGAAAATGATTTGTATTGGCAGCTATACACATCCTCTAACTGATAAAATTCATTAATTCTTCTTAGAGTAAATTATACCATTTTCCCATGAACAAACAATGTATTCTTCAGAAGTTTCCTTTAAGTTAGCATAGAACTCCATCACTACACCAATAATAGCTTTTTTGTTAATTGTTAATATTGAAAAATTCTCCCACTGCCGAGCATTGATTAATATTTTTACTTCCCCCCCCAGACTTTTTAAAACACCACCTTATAAACAACCTCTTTCTTAGTTGCAAGTAGACTATTGAAACAAATATTGGCGTTGTAGTTGACAAGCTTTGGATCATCAAAATCCACCTTTCTTTTACCCTTGTTCATTCTCGGTGCCATGGTAATCTAAGAAATATTGATAAAATCCAAATAAATTCCCAAAATTTCTGAAATTCACAATGTGGAATGTTCTAAACTGAAATCTACTAAGTAAGAGTTTTTCACCAAAGGTTCACCAAAGGTTTTTCACCAAAGGATTTTCTCAAAATCTTCTAAAAATTTTCAAAATTTTTTATCTCGGCAAAGTAAGATAAATCCTTGGTAAAAATCAAAATTTTTTAGCACAAAGTGTAGCTCTTACCCAGAGAAGATGAAATCTGAACTTCTTTTACCTTAAAATCACCTCAAATCCAAGCAATAGTAAGCCCTAGGTTCAAAAACTAGAGGTTGAAGGTGACCAAAAGGGTAAAAATGGTGTTTTTACTCTGTAAATCATGAATTTTATGGGGTTTGGAGATTTTCGAGTCGAGGGTGCTGTCGGCGTCCATACCGGTGTTGTCGTCGCCATTGGCTAAAAATTCACTTTTTTTTAATTTTCACAATTTTCAACTTTCTTTCAACTCACTCCAAAGTCTATTTAGTTTTTTTAAACACTAATTTTCTTCTTAAAATAATTCACAAACAAGTATTTTCACAAACACCACCAAAATAACTTTTATATATGAAAATACACTTTTGACTAATAATATTTTTCTAATCACTTTATATATGAAAATACACTTTTTACTAATAATATTTTTCTAATCACACTTTCACATACATAAAGCAAACTAAATTATATTTAGCATCGAAATCAAGACACAACACTAGAACGCTGACATAAAACTATACATACAATAAAATTTAATACAGTTTTAAAGCAAAGTAAAGTAAAGTGAAGTAAAGTAAATCAAATCCACACAATTATATTAAAAACATAATTACTTTAAAAAAGTAGAGAATCCAACTTCTTCAATTATTTTGTTTCATCTTCAGTACTTTCTCCTCCTCTAATATCTTCCACAGACTAGTAATGGACGTACAAATTATAGAAGGGTCGGTACGGGAATTGATAAGTTGAATTTTCATCAATCCATCCATTTTCCTTGAACATCTGCACCACTCCTACTTCAATTGTTCAAGTATGATCAAAATTCTCCTTCATCCTCCAATCTTGGTGATCAAAAAGGTGGTTAATATTTCTTGTTGCATTCATAATATATTGAAGTTCTCTTTCTATTTTCTTCATTTTCTTCTCCAAAGCTATTGAGCTTCCAATTATTTTTTGCATTATTGGTGTTGAAGCATGTGATGCATGATCAAAGATAACAAACAATGCTTCATTTACATTCCCAATATAATTGTCATCAATAGGAATCATGGGCTCCCAAGGTAATAATACTTTCTCCCAACTTTCATATGGCACATGAGATTGACTGCAAAGCAGAAAAATTGTAGAAGGATGCCCCAGTCCATATATAGGCCCATTCATAATAATACCCATAATAGATTTGAAAATAATCGATCCCACATCGATGGGTTTTTCCATTTGAATGCCATAGTTTAAAATGACACTTTCTTGTGTAACTCTACTAATCTTCATGGTATGGAATAATTTTGCAGATATGAAGAAATGCCATTGTTTTGATATTGGATTAAGTAGTGAAGCGGAGAAACTAGTGTATCCCTCATTTTTGATTTTCCAATTATCATTTTCGACCTTCAGAAAGTTATATACATCTTACATCATATCTCTCGTTGGGATAAAATTCATATACTAACAGATTGGAATGTTTTCTATCATATACAAATCAATAATTTGAGCTGGATTAAATGGTACAACCTTACCTCGAACAAAGACGACTCCTTGGGTAATTCCATGTAAGTTAGCATAGAATTCGTTTACGACTGGTACACCAACTGCAGTGGTAGTGTAGCATAGAAATTCCCAATGCCTTTGCACAATGATTTTCTCAATATGTGAACTTGGATTCCTCAATCCATGATTGACAAAGCCTCTCTCCTTAATAAGTCTCTTTTTTTGTAATGACTTTATCGTATAATTTATGTGCGTCCAAACTAACAAACTTTCTTCTATTGAAAACTATATACCTAAATTTATTTCTGGAATTGGAAGCCAAGTTTCTGGAATTGAAAGCCATGGAATTCAAAAATAGATAGTTTCTGGACGTTCAAGGCAGTTTTTAGGCCTTTAAAAACACCTCTCCACAGTTATTTTGAACTGCAATCCTACCAAAATTGCGTCTCTTATTTTTTTGTTCAATTCGATTACAAATCTTTCCTCCAATACTAATATTTGTCTTCGTTTATGATATATAAAATTTTGTAGAATTCAAAAATATTATTATTTCCTAATATATAAAAAACTTATTAAACAAAATAGTAATATATAGATATATGGATTTATATATGGGTTGTCTCCCACAAAGCGCTTAGTTTAACATCATCAGTCTGAGGTACCATCGTTTAATCAGGATGACTTAACATTAAAATTCTTTAAATTGTAGAATGTGTACTTCATAGTATTGCTTCAATCAATGCCCATTAACTTTAAATATATTTCCATTTTTAGGATCTTTAATAACAACAGTTCCATAATGATAGATGTTAATCACTTTAAATGGTCCTGACCATCTGGATTTCATATTTCCTGAAAATAATCTCAATCTTGTATTATATATTAAAATTTCTTGTCCAGGTTCAAACTTTTTCTTAATAATCTTCTTATAATGTCATATTTTCATTTTCTCTGATCTCCTCAAGTTCATTGATTTGCAATAATCTTTTCTCACCAACATCTTCTAGATTAAAATTAAATTCCTTAATAGCCCAAAATGCTTTATGCTCCCCAATTCTACTGGTATGTGGCATGTTTTTCCAAAAGTAAGTCTGTATGGGACATTCCAATAACAGTCTTATAGGCAGTTTTGTATGCCCATAATGTAGTATTTAATCTAGCAGACCAATCCAATTTATAGGGATTTACAGCTTTTTATAAAAAAAATTTTATTTCACGATTTGATATCTATGTTAAACCGCTGGTCTGGGATGATAAGCAGTAGAGAAATTTATGCATAATATCATATTTCTTAATCAATTTCTCAATTCTCTCATTTCTAAAATGGGATCCTCCATCTATAAAAATAACTATAGGCATTCCATATCTTATAAAAATATTTTCTAAAAAAGTTTAGAAATACTCCGAGCATCACATTTAGGTACAACAATAGCTTCAATCCATTTGGACAAATAATTTACAGCAAGTAATATATATAAATTTTCAAACGAATGTATAAATGGTCCATAAAATCTAATCCGCACACATCAAAAATTTCAACTTCCAATGTGTAATTTAACTTCCAATGATTTCTTCTAGAAATATTTCCTACTCGCTAACATCGATCGCATGTTTTAATAAAATATTTC
>NW_018250333.1:0-9614 GCF_001263595.1 Phalaenopsis equestris | reverse complement strand
TAATAATTAGATCTTTACATTATTTATATAAATAAGGGTCATCCCAAAAATAGAATTTTGAATCATATATAATTTTTTTAATTGTTGATTCTTAATATGTGGTGATAGAATATCACTTACAATATAATTTACTATATTGGCATACCACGGTATATTCATTTATCAATATTAATAATTGTTCATCAGGGAAATTTTCTAAAATTTCATTTACAAAATTAGTTAATATTTCTTTTTCTTGTCTAGACAAATGGTCAGTTATTTAATTATCATTTTTCTTTCTATAAACTACAATAAAATCAAACTCTTGCAATAGAAGTATCCATCTAATTAATCTTGGTTTAGCATCCTTATTTTGCATAGCACATCCTTATTTTGCATCAAGTATTTGATAGCAGAATGATATGTATGCACTATACATTTAGTTCTAATCAAGTAAGGTTTAAATTTATTAAAGGCAAAAACAATATTTAATAACTCTCTTTCAGTAGTAGTGTAATAAGTTTGAGTATCATTTAGAGTTTTACTAGCTTAATATATTACTTTAAAAACTTTATTGTGTTTTTGTCCTAAAATATTAGCATAATCACTAGCATTGCACATTATTTTAAATGGTTTCTCTCAATCTGGTGGAACTATTATAGGTGTAGTGATTAATTTTTCTTTCAGTAATTCAAATGCTTTTATGCATTCCTCATTAAAATCAAATTTTGTATCTTTTTCTAAAAGTTGGCATAATGGCTTAGTTATTTTTGGAAACTTTTTTATCTAACGCCTGTAGAAACCAGCATGCCCTAGAAAGCTTCTTACCCTCTAACCGTACTAGGAGAGGGTAATTTTTCAATAACTTAAATTTTTATAGGATCTACTTCCATGCTATTTTTAGAAATTTTATGCCCAAGTACAATTACTCTTGCAACCATAAATTGACATTTTTGCAAATTTAGTACTAGTTGATTTTTTGACATAATTCCAGAACTTTTTCTAAATTATTTAAACATAATTCAAATGAAGTCCCAAATATAGAGAAATCATCCATAAATACTTCCATTCCATGTTCAATCAAATTACTAAAAATTGACATCATACATCTTTGAAATGTCGTAGGTGCATTGCATAGTCCAAAAGGAATTTTATGAAAAGCAAATGTTCCATAATAGCTTGTAAATGTTATTTTCTCTTGATCTTCGAGAGCAATTGGAATTTGATGATACCCAGTATACCCATATAAAAAGTGGTAATTTTTGTTTCCAGCCAATTTATCCAACATTTGGTCTAGAAAGGGTAAAGAAAAGTGATCTTTCCTGGTGACCATGTTTAATTTTCTATAGTCTATACAAATTCACCAACCAGCAACTTGTCTTATTGGAATTAATTCCTTTTTCTCATTCACTTCAATGGTAAATCCTCCTTTTATTTAGAACACGGTGAATTAGACTCACCCGAGCACTATCTCAAATAGGATATATAAATTCAGCATCTAACCATTTTAAGGTTTCTTTTTTAACAACTTCTTTCATTATTGGGTTTAATCTCTTCTAAGGATCAGCTTTAGGTTTGTATTTTCATCTAATTGAATTCTATGCATACAAATTGAAGGACTAAGTCCTTTAATATCTACTAAAGTCCATCTAAAAGCCTTTTTATATATTTTCAACATTTCTATTAATTTTTATTCTTGAATTTTAGTTAACACAGAAAATACAATAACAGGCATTGTAGATGAATCTCCTAAAAACACATATTTTAAATGCGCAGGTAATACTTTTAGTTCAAGTTCAAGTTGTTTAATACTTGAAGGAAAAAGATTTTTATTATCATTTTCCAACAAATCTAAAGTTTCAAATTTGTCCTGAATATTATCTAAATTCTCTTTTTTTTTATTTCATTCTCATTCTCACAATAGTCTTCTTGTCTTAATTTTTCTTCAAACACTTTCTTATATTGCTCATTACTCAGATAATCAGTAACTTCTATCCTAAAACATTCATTATATTTTTCTATTGCAGAATATTTCATAGCTTTTGCAATATTAAATGTTACTTCTTGATCATTAACTCTCATTATTAATTCACCTTTTTGTACATCTATCACAGCTCTCCCTGTTACAAGAAATGGTTTACCCAAAATAATAGGAATCTCTTTATCTTCCTCCATATCTAATACAATAAAGTCTACAGGAAAAATAAATTGATCCACTTTTACTAATACAGCTTCTCTAACTCCTTTAGAATAAGTTATTGATTGATCTTCTAACTGAAGAGTTACGATAATAGGGAAAATCTCTCCCAAATCTAAACGTTTAAAAATCGATAGAGACATAAGATTGATACTCGCTCCTAAATCACATAAGGCTTTTCCAAAAAACTTTTCACCAATTGCACAAGGTATAGTAAAATTACCAGGTTCTTTTAACTTTTTAGGAAGGTTTTTCTGAATAATAGAGCTACACTCTTCACTGACTGCAATGGTCTCATGATCTTCAAACTTACTTTTTTAGTTTAGTTTTTCTTTCATAAATTTCACATAACTTGGAATTTTTTCCAAAGCCTCAATGAAAATAATGCTTATCGTTAAACTTTTAAGGACTTTCAAAAATTTGTATATTTTTTGCCTTTATTCTTCTGCTTCAACCGTTGAGGAAATGGAGGTAGTGGTTTTTCTAAAGGAACTTGTATTTGTTCATTTTCATTATGGTCAGTTTCAATATCTTCCTTCTCCTCATCAACTTCAGTTTCTCTTTGGATTCTTGTTTTAACTTCTTTTCCACTTCATAATTGAATAACATTAATTTGCTCCTTACTTTAATCTTTTGGATTAACTTCCACAGTACTCGGAAGATTTCCTGAAGGTCTATTACTAAGTATAGTAGCAATATATCCTAATTGATTTTCAATATCTCTAATAGGAGCCCCTTGATTTTGTATTTGATTTCCCATATTCAACATTACTTATTCCATCATCAAATTCTTTTCCTTAACTTTTGGTTAGGGTTAAATCGAGGAGGATAGTAAGGTCGATAATTAGGATTTCCTTGGTTGTTTAAATTTCTTGAGGGGTTCACTGAATTTTTATAATTATTCCAACTAAAATTAGGGTGATTTTTCCATCCAAGATTCTAATAATTAGAATAGGGATTGTTATTTCTATTATTTATAGCATTCAAAGTTTCATAATATGATTGAGTATCAATTATTTGCCCTAGTGAATTTTTCTCTAATACTGGTGGTATTTGAGAATAGTTCACTCTAATTTGATCAATCTTTTTCGATATAGCAGCAATTTGAGATGCTAAAATAGACATTACATCAGAGTCATGAATACTAGCTACTCTCTTAAGATTTACCTGTTCAAAGGGTCATTAAAAATTGTTAGTAGTCATTTCTTCTATTAAAGAGTATGCTTCATCAAATGGTTTTAACATTAGTGATCCTCTTGTAGTAGCATCTATAATAAATCTAAGTGATCCTACTAATTCATTGTAAAAAACCAATCAGGTAAAGCATGGTGTGGACATTTTCTAAGGTGATCCTTAAATCTTTCTCAGGCTTCATATATTGATTCCCCTTCAAGCTAACAAAAAGATCTAATATCATTTCTATGCTTAGCAGTTTTAAAAGGTGGAAAATATTTAGCCATAACTTTTTGTAATAGTTTTCCCCAAGTTCTGATAGATCGAGATGCTAATAAATTTAACCAAGCTTTAGCTTTATCCCTTAATGAAAAAGGAAAAAGTCTAAGCCTAACAACATCATTAGACACTCTATCATATTTAAAAGTAGCACATATTTCAAGAAAACTAGCAAGATGTAAGTTGGGATCTTCAGTAGGTTTTCCTCCAAATTGATTATTTTGTACCATTTGGATAATAGCAGGTTTAAGCTCAAATGAATTAGCATCAACATTAGAATTTTTAATAGTTAAGTGAAGTTCATCTGTTGTAGGATTAGCATAATCTCTTAAAGGTCTTTGACAATTTTCATTTATTTGATTATCTAAATTATTCGTCATTTCGTTCAAATTTTTAATTTCTTTCTTTTTTTTACGAAATTTTTTAATTGTATGTTTTAATTCTGAATCGTAAGGCACTAAACTTTCATATCCATTATTTTGCATAAATAAATATAATAAGTTAAGAAAATTTTCTTAAAAATACTCTTAAATATACATTATTATATATATAATTTTTTTTTTGGATTTTTGATTTCTTATATTTTTTATATTTCTATTTTATCTCTAAATTTCTTAATTTACCAAATTTATTTAATTTACTATTACCCTCCCCATAAACGGCGCCAAAAACTTGATCCCCAAAAATATAGTTGTGTATAATTTATAAAGTTGACTCTGCTTTACAATGATGCCAAAAACTTGTTGTGGACTTTTATGAATAATAATGCTAAGTACTTAATATACGACTTTCTATTTAAGGCCCAAATATCGATCCCACGAGGAATGTTTAAATTTCAAATGATAAATTAACTAGGAAATTCAGAGAAATAAAATGAAATTAATGTCACTAATTTCAAATGTTTGAGATACTATCGGAACTAAAGCAACAATGAAATTCAATTTGTTTATCTGTCACTGATAGACAATTGAAATAAATATGTAATTTTCTTAATAACTCTTAAATAACTAATTATTCTAATGAGATTTTTAATGTGATATTCAATATATAAGAAAACATCATTCTCCTTGTCAAGAAATTATAGTGAATGGATAAAATGAATCAGTTTAATTTGTATTGTGCCAAATAATTGCATACATATTCTTTACCCTTTGATCCAGACATAAAGAATATTGACTAATCCTGCGCTTGTTTACTGAATCTGCGGCTAGGCTGGGAGGATACTGACTTTCACTTAAGAGCTCCCACGTTCCCCTCGCCTGAGGGCTAACATCTACACTTCAACACCCAAACACTAAGATCAAATTGGAGATTTTAGTCTGCCCTAAAATCTCCAATTCTACACTTAACAATGTATATTTTTCTATTTATTTTCACTTAATTCCATGAATTAAATACTCCTTCATGGAAGTAATTGTGATTCTCACTCTGTTGTAGAACTCAAACTCCATTTCCTGGGTCATCTGTTTCATAACATATTATAACAATTATATAGGCCAGATCAAAAAGTAGATTAAGAATGGAGTTAAGAAACCATCATAATTTATTTTATATTTTAGCATTAGCACATCTAAATTATCTTTTCATTTCACCATATCTCAGAGTAGGAAGAAAGATAAGGGAAACTACTCAAACTTCATGAGAAAGATACAACAAAACAAAAATTTCATTTATAAAAGAAATTTCATACGAAAATAATAAACAAACAACACTTATTTGAAACTCTTTCTCAAAGAAAATCCCTTGTAGCCTCTCTTAAAAAATGTAGGAAGAAGAAATCCCTAACTTCTCTCCCTCTCCAACACTATTAAAGAAGAATTCACACTTAAACTCACCATAAAAACTCAAAACTATAAAGAAAATAAATGACTAATGGACTCTAAGTTGTTGTACGGAATGTAGAATAGTGTGGAAGAGAGTAGAAAGAGGTTGAAAGGTGTGAAGGGGTGCGAAGGGAGCGAGGGGGGTCTTTGCTGATCAATTTTGGCTCTAAATAGAGCCTACTGTCAATTTTCCAATAGGTGCATCCAAAAATTCTTCAAAAAGTATCCAAATTCATTGAATCTTCTAGAATTTGGTCTTGCACCGACATTGGCTACCCCGACATTGGCACCGTCAGCACCCATTCTGGCGCTATTAGTGACAGTGGTCATTTAATTAATCTGCACTCACTTTCAAATGGCATCATCGGTGCTCAACATTTCTTCTAAATCTCCATTTTAACTCCAAATTCCATCTTTTTTGCTTCCTTTTTGCTTCAAGTCATAAAAATCAACAACCTGCAATAAAACATGAAAAATACCTTTCTTTAAAGTGTAATATAACCAAAAATGAGTATAAAATATGGGTCTAAAAACGCATATATTTTTGGTGTATCATCGTGCCATTGGTTTAAATCAATGATTTAAAATTAAGTCCTAGGTCTAATAATCCTTAATTTCACTCTCTTTAATCAATAAAATGATTAATTAATTAATAGAATAAAATAATTTGATGAAAATACTAAATTTGACCAAAAATGATAAGGTTCATTAAGTTTGAGCAAGTTGACAATGGTTGACCAAGGTTGACTATGGTTGACTAAATTAGGTCTAGAGTTGACCAAGATAACTTACTTGACCATGTCATGCTTATTTTAGTCATGGGGTTCTTAGATTTTGTCGTATGACCCAGGTTTGACCATGGTTGGCCAAGGTTGACCATAATGGTCAAATTGACCATATGGTCATGTCTTAACCACATGGTGAACATTTGGGTCTATGGATGACCAAATGGTCAAGGTAGTGACCATGAGGTTCAAAATTGACCATTTTGACCAAAGTTTGGCCAATTTGACTAAATTTGACCAATTGGGTCATAGGGATGTTTGTACTGACCAAATGGTCGTTGTGGTAACTATTGGGTCAGGGTTTGATCAAATCAGAGTATGTCATAACTGATCTGATCATTTTTTTAGGTGTTATCATGGTTTGAACTCAAAAATAATATAGTTGTTAGGGTTTTGGGGACCCTAGATAAGTTTAAAGGGGTCAATATTGGTGACCCTTCTTTTCTTATTTATCATGATGATCATTTTTATTTTTAGGTCTTTATGAGATGTTTGAGAATCATGAATTAGACGGTTACTTAAGCCATGTCTAATCTATGGGTATCATTTTAGAATCCTCACAAAAGTGAGGTCAACAACCATTTTTATTAAATCAAAGCCCAAATGCAAGCCCAAAATTAACCCCTCCAGATGTCCTAATTTCTAAGAACACATGACAAATTTCAACAATTAATGATCAAAATTAATCAAACCCTAAGTCTAAAAAATCCCATGATTAATCAAGTCAATTTAAATTTTATGAAATTTCACTCCATACTTGAAATTCTCCCCTCATTCTTTGATGTAAGCCATGTAGGCTATGCATGAGCCATGGGTAAGCCATGTGGCTTTACCCGAGCCACATGTAAGCCATGAAGCCATGTACTAGTCTCTTTTGAGCCATAACACCAAAATTAGCAAAAGGGAGAGCCTGTTTTAGGATCCTTTAAAAAGAACTTAACCACTCTCATGACACACTTAAACATAAAATTAATTTAAATCCACAATATGGGGACTTACCACAACATTCAAGCTGATCACCACCATCCTTAGCCACCTTTGTGGGTGAACCCAACCCACATACATGACTCAAAAAAAATCACCCAAAAATAACTCAAATCCTTTCCACTTTGATCCTACCCTTGGACACATGGCACATACCAATTCACTTAACCACTATCCACCACTGATCTCCCAGATGTGGATGGCGACCACCCATAACCTGGTTGGCCACCACGGCCATCAAAAAACCAAAACTCAAGGGCCGCTCATGAGTAAAAATTTAAAATTATACCCAACCCACTTGGCACACTTAAATTAAATTCTTGTCTCCACCTTAACACCACATAAGAACCCTTTTTTACCCACTAGCTAGCCAAATTGAGCTCTATGTCTAAGCCTACAAATAGGGCACATCTTTATGGATAAATAGAACAAGTGCACAAAACTTGGTGAAGCCCTACTGATATGATTCTAAAACCTTCCCACAACCTTGCAAAGTTTATCCCCACTGAAAAAACTTAGTTTCATTACTGAAATCTTGGGGTTTTTTGTTCATTCCACCAAACTTCACAAAACTCCAAATTAACTCTTCCTAAAGCTTCATCACACTTCAAAACCAATTCTCCAATTGAAAGCACCCTCTCCCGCAAACTCTAACCTAGTGCTACATCAAACCCAACTCACCATTTGATATGGGTCAACACTTAAAGGAGGTTCACGATGTCAAGGCAAAGCTTCTCAACCAATCCAATTAAGGTCTCACCTCTTGAAAAAAGATATAGCTAGAAAACTCCCATTTTGGCTTTAATTTGGATATTTATGAAGAGAATGAACAATCCATGTTCACCTTGCCATATAGATATGTTTGCCTCACTTAAATGAAGATGTCGAAAAAAACCTCATGCGCTTTTATTAAGTATCAAAAAAGAACTTACCTCTAGAGTGTGGATGATTCAAGGGTTATGAATCATTTGGGATGATGAACTGATGTTGTTCTTTTGCACGTATTTGAAACAAGCATCTTAGATTGTGGAGGACAGCAGATCAATTCGACTCAATACATGTGACCACTGGCCAAGTCTGCAGTACACGTGGAAAGGGTAGCCAATGGGAGCATCTTGCATGGCCTTTCGAAGCTGTTGAGGTTCAGTCAGATGTTGCGTAGTTAAGTGGATAAATAGGTTATTTTTGAGTTAATTAAATACAAAAAATTAAATACAACTTTAAGAAAATCTAATGAACTAAAAATTAAAAATATTTTTTCAATATCTTATTTTTATTTATTTAAATACCCTAAATATTATATAAACTCTAATTATTTAAAAAGTAATCACCATGGCTTGAAATTTTTAATGTTTGTTCGCCATGTTCTTAGGAGTGTTCTCTTATTCTTTCTAAAGTGAGAGAACATCTTTAACCCTAAAATCCTTAATTTTATATGATAATCACCTCTGTCAACTTCAATTAATTATATAAAATAAAATAAAAATAAAAAAATACAAATCTGAGTCTAACGAGTTCACTAAGGTCAAAGGCACACAGAAAAAATAAAAATGGATTTTAAAATTAAAATTTAATTTTTCTACCTATTTTCCTATTCAAAATGACTAACAAATCATAATAATACATGTATATTTCAAAATATAACAAAAATCTCTCTAATTAAAGGAAATATTTTTTAAAGACAAAATATATTTTAAGTGATTAAATGTAATTTCCTATTATTTGGCTAATTATCAAATAAAATATAAATCAGAAAAATATGTCTAATGAGTTCACTACGGTTAGAGGCACTAAAAAAATAAAAAAGGATTGTAAAATTAAAAGTGTGTTTTTATACCTATTTTCCTATTTAAAATGACTAAAAAATCATAAAAATACAAATATATTTCAAAATTTCAAGTAGTCTCTCTCATTAAAGTACTCATAAAATTTCAAGTAGTCTCTCTAAAATACCCTCATAAAATTTTTAAGTCAAAAAATAATTTTTAAGTACTTAAATGTAATTTCCTATTATTTTGTTAATTATCCACTAAAATAATTATGAAAAAGAAAATATAAATCAGAAAAATTGTTGACCTCACTTTTGGTTGAGGTCTAGAAATTTCTTTAGTAGCCTAGGTCTAGCCATAGGACTTCCTATTGACTAGTATCAGAAAACTAGAAAAAGTACCCTCACCATTAGAAATTCAAAACTCTTCTCTTTACTCAACTTGAAATTCCACATATTGACCTTAACCTCTAGCATTTAGTAGGTAAGATCATTATGGGGGAAGCTCAAGAAGAGTTCCTATAGGGCTACTTGGCCTTAGGATTGACCCTGGGTGTTGACTTGGAACTAGGGTACACCATATCTTCATAATACATTGGTCTATGACTCATTCAGAATGGTTCTCT
>NW_018250332.1:2048-4766 GCF_001263595.1 Phalaenopsis equestris | reverse complement strand
GGCTACTAAAGAAGTTTTCTAGACCTCAATCAAAATTGAGGTCAACACTATTCAATACTTTCAAGACATTTTCAAACAAACTCCTGCCTCTCAACCTGCCATTCAATACACCTTATTTGATAAGGAAAGGGAGTTCACCCAAAGCCTCTCTCTCATTGATATTTCTGATGAAAAGGAAATATGGGAAGCACTGAATTCTATTGAGAACACCAAAGTAGCTAGACCTAACGGGTTCACAGTAGAATTTTATAAAAAGGCCTGGCTGATTGTGAAGGGAGATGTCATTGCAACAGTCCAAAGCTTTTTCCAACGGGATGATCTCCCCATCTCCCCAAATATTTCTCCTCATCTACTATTACTTTGGTTCCAAAAGAAAAAACTCCTCACAAATGGGAAAATTTCAGACCCATTAGCCTCACCTCTGTTATTTCAAAGATAATAAGCAAAGTCTTGGTCCATAGATTACAACCCCATTTGAATCAACTTATCTGCAGGAATCAGGCAGCCTTCATCAAAGATAGAAGTATTGTCGATGATGTTCTTTTGGCTCAAGAGTTGGTATTAGATTTGGACAGAATCACTAGAGGAGGTAACTTAATTCTCAAATTGGATATCAAAAAAGCTTATGACACAATCAGTTGGAAGTTTATTGAACAAGTTCTCATTGCCATAGGTTTCTCCCCTTCCTTTATCTCTCTAATCAATAGATGGCTGGCTAATAATTTCCATTCTGTCTTCATTAATGGACCTTCACATGGGTTTTTTAGTGCATCAAGAGGTATCAAATAAGGTGACCCCCTATCCCCTACCATATTTATTCTGGTTTTTGACTACTTATCCAAAATTTTGAATGATATGGCAACCCCACTCCCTTTATAGTCATAGATCTTCCATATTAATTAATCACTTGGCTTTTCCGATGATATCATTTTATTTTCAAAAACTTCCAAATATGCTGTTAGATTATTCATGCAAAGCTTAAAGAATTTTCCAGAAGTCTCTAAAATGAGGTTGAATGATCAGAAGTGCATTACTATTTTCAACAAACAATGCAAGAGCGAGTTTAAGACCTGGATTTTTGACTTCACTAACTTTACCAATAGCCATCTTCATGTGAAGTATCTAGGGGTATTTCTTATCAAAGGAAGAACTAAAAATTTTTAGTTTGATCATATTCTAGAGAAGATTCAAAGCAAACTACAAGCATGGACCCTTCTGAAAAGTGTTCTATCTGCTATTCCATCTTATCTTCTGCAAATGAATATTTTGAAAAAGACTACTCAAAGATTATTGGAAGGTATCTTTAATAGATTTCTATGGGCTGGTCAAAGGAAGCAAAAACACTGGACTAAATGGGCTAAGGTGTGTAAAACTTATATGGAAGGAGGGTTAGGCTTCAAGTCCTTCCCTCAAATAATGCATTCCAAACTTTGTAAACTTTGGATTAAATTTAGATCTCAGTCCTCCCTTTGGGTTGAATTCTTATGGGATAAATACTGTAAGCACCAACACCCTGCCCAATTATCTGTGGGATTGGGGAACTCTCCTATTTGGAAGAAGATGTTACAGATTAGGGAGGAAGCTGAACAAATGTTTGTCTAAGAGATAGGTGATGGTCTGATAAACATCTGGTAGGATAATTGGTCTTTGGAAGGCAGCCTACTTCATGATCAAAATGCTCCAGCCTTTCCCAAGTATGTGAAGGACCTTTGGGAACATGATAAGTGGAACCTTACTCATATCCTTCCTTTTTGCAGCCCCCCTCAAATCTCCAATATTCTGAAACTCTCTGATAAACATGGGAAAAAGGACAGAATTTGGAACAAATTTCTTACTCCTTCCATGTTCTTTTTCATATGGAGACTCTGCTCAAAGTTGATCCCCACTGATGATATCTTGAAATTGAAGGGTCTAAGAGGACCCTGTCAATGTGTTTTCTCTCTGAATGAAGATGAAACACTTGCTCACCTTTTCTTTGCCTGCCCCTGGGTACAAAATATTTGGCCTATTGTGCTTGGAAAGCTGAATGTTCCAATCATGAATCTATCATGGGATGTATTCTATAATTGCTGGTCCGATTGGAGGGGAATCAAACTTCAAGATATCCCCAACATTGTGGCTTGTTTTGTTTGGATGGCTAGAAACCACTTGAAGTATGAAGCTTCTCTTTTAGAGCCAATGATGGGTGGGTCTAAATTGTATTTCTATGTACAAAAACTGATTAAATTTAAAAACTTTGGATTAAATTTAAAAACTTTGGAGCTGTGTTTGGAGCTATGTTGGAGCTAAGCCCCTCTTCTAATCCTTCCATTACCAAAGCTTTAAGAATTTGCTGGTCTCTTCCTAAGTATGGATGGATAAAAGTTAACACTGATGGTAGCTAAAAATCTCATTATGCTAGAATTGGTGGTGTCTTCAGGAATCATAGGAATCATGAGGGGAGTGGAATCATGAGGGGAGTTGCATCTTGTATTTTCAATCTCCTGTTATAGCTATGGATCCTCTTGAAGCTGAATTTTAGCCACCACTTCAACCTATTGTGGGTTGAATTTGACTCCTTGCTGCTTATTAACATTATCAAGGGCTCTTGTGACACTCCCTAGAACTTAATCTGCTGGATTTCTGGGATTCATAAATTGTTGAAGAATTACTCTATAAAGTTTTTGCATATCCACAAAGGAGGTAACAGACCTTCCAATTGGCTGGCTAGAAGGGGGC
>NW_018250332.1:0-1697 GCF_001263595.1 Phalaenopsis equestris | reverse complement strand
TATATATATATATATAACTCTATGAAGATACTAGTATATGTATATATGAACCTTCACAAAACATGAAGATGAGGAATATTCAAACTATCCCCATGTAAAAGAAAGGATAAATAAGAAGAAGGAAAAATACCAACTGTAATCAGTTTAGAGTTCCTTTCTGTGGTAGCCAAAACATGGGCAGGGACATTGCCTTCTCTATGAATATGATTAAATTTCACCCTCCCACTGCCCAAAACATGCTTCTGTTTGTTTATCCACCTGAGAATATACCAAGGGGGTTCTTCATCTTTCAGCAAAATCTTGATGCAGGTGATAGAGTCAAACTCAACAAATAACTGCCTAATCTAACATTGATTAACGAATAGTATAACCCTATAGATAGCAATCATCTCAGACTCCAAAGCATCCAGAGCCCAGGTTGGAGAAGAAAAATGTAGAATGCACTGCCCTTGAGAGTTTCTAAAAACTCCCCCAAACCCAGAGTGTCCCCTGGTAAAACTTCCATCAGTGTTAAATTTCACCCATCCAAAAGGACGAGTGGTCCATAAAATTAAAGATGGCTTGAAGATTAGCTGATATTTAGTATTAGGTATCCAATTCTTAAAGAGATTAGGGAATTTCAGGTGTTGAGTAATTTTCTACATATAAGAGGTGTAGTTTGAGACCACAGACTTAGCCAATGGCTTAATATCCTCAAAATTTTCTTGGTTCCTACAGATCCAAATAAACCAAGCAACCAAGAAGGGAATGACCAATAGGTTAGCTTCTTGCCAGTCCCCCCAATAGGTAAAAAATTTATGCCAGCAAACATTAATAGTGTCAATGTTGAGATGTGTCAACAGTCCTGACCAAATTTGTTGAGAGAAATTACAGGTGAAAAATAGGTGCTCTAGGGTCTCTTGCTCCTCATTACACAGATAATAGAAAGAAGGTCCTCTCAGTCCTTTCATTTTTAAGATATCATCAGTAGGGAGCAAAGATAACCAGAGCATCCAGTAGAAAAAAGACATTGAGGTAGTTAACCACTTACCCCAAATGACTTTCCTTCACAATACAGGTTGCCACTAGAATAACTTTTGATAAATAACTGTTGAGAGTTTATGTCAGGGGGAATGTCTGGTAATGAGCCTATCTTTTTGATCAGTAAAGAAGGGGTATTCTTCACCAATTGAATTTGATCATTATTGAGAATGGTGTTCAACAGTCTGGAATTCCATTGATCATCAAACCAATAATCTCTCACCTGATCTTGAAAGTTGGGGTTTGAAGTTGAGCACCATAGCTTATCTCCATTCCAAACCCACATGTCTAACCAAAAATTAATTTGCCCCTCTCCCAACTCCCATATGAAGAGCTCCTCAGCTTGATTTATGATTTCCAAAAGCTTAATCCATATCCTTGAATCACCCAATTTTTTATTAGCAAGATTTGGGCGTACAGACCTGCAATACTTCCCCATCATAAACTGAGTCCATAGACTATCCTGGGCCCTGAATTTAATCCATAATTTGCATAGATTTTTAAAGCTTAAGTGTTGAAAATCATTAAAACCCAAACCGCCAGCAAAGAGAGGTTTACAAAGTTTCTGCCATGAAAGCCAATGAAATTGTTTTTTCTGTCTAGACCATAAAAACTTACTAAAAATTCTTCACAAGAGAATTGGAGTACCTTTCTTCATGGTGAACATTTGGAGGGCA
>NW_018250331.1:0-1124 GCF_001263595.1 Phalaenopsis equestris | reverse complement strand
TTAGGAAAAATCCCTAATATGAAATATCCAATTTTCATTAAAATTTTGTAATTATATTAAAAAATAATTATAAAAATCCAAAAATTGGAAATTAAATTGAAAGTTGGTTAGAAAATTTAGGGTAATGAATTCAAACCTTAATATGACAATATCTAACCTTCGGAAATTTTAAAATGACAATTTAGTTTTTTTAGGTAAACTTGTAAATTTTAAAATTAACATTTATAACCCTAAAAATTCTATAAGCTTGAACAATTGTTTTGAATGATCATTAGGATTAATCTAATCCTAATCCTTAGGTTTAATTCTCAATTAGACTAGGGTAAACCTAAGCCTTAACAAAAATGAGGCTTAATTAAACCCCTGAAACATAGGGATCAACCCATATGAACCGAAATCAAAACTAAAATTCCTTGGGTTCAACTCACATGATCTTAAATAAAACCTTGAACTTTTTCTTTGGTTCAACTCACATGAACCTAAACCAAACCAAAACCCAATTAGGTCTAAATCATTAGACTTAATTAAACATTAAGCCTTAACTACATTGGGCTTTTGTAATCTTTAAGCCATAATTAGGTATAATACTAATTTATAATCTAATTAAACCTTACTCACATTAGGTTTAACTAATCTTGCACCACAATTAGGGCTAACCCTGAATAAACCTTATTATTTCTAATTAAACCTTACTTAAATTAGGTTTAATTAGTCTTAAACCATAATTAGTTCTAACCCTAGTTAGATCTAATTAATGTTAATTAACATATAACCCCATTAGGCTTAATCAACCTTAAACTTTAAATAAGTGTAGCCTAAGTTAGACTTAATTATCCAATTTATTTTAACTAAATTAGGCTTAATCCATCTTAAACCTTAATTAAGGCTAAATTAAATTTTGCTTAATCAAAGCAGACCATAGGTTCAACCCAAATTGAACCTAAGTCAACATCAAACCATAGGTTCAAACGAAATTGAACCTATGTCAACCTAAAACTTAGGTTCAACCAAAAATTGAACCTAAGACAACATCAAACCTTAGGTTAAAACCAAATTGAAACTAAGTCAACCCAAACCTTAGGTTCAACTCAAATTGAATCTAAGTCAACCTAAGCTTTAGTCTC
>NW_018250330.1:5064-8141 GCF_001263595.1 Phalaenopsis equestris | reverse complement strand
AAGGGCTTTGTTGGAGTTTATATATTTAAAAAAGAGAAAATTTCTTGCTCATTAGGCACCTCAAAAAGATTAACAGAATTGACATACCGACGCTCATTATTCGGCGCTCATTATCAGAAGCTTTAACTGGAAGAACCTGAGAAGTAGACATAAATATATCAGCGAAATAATCAACCACACTTTGACCAATTTCACCCTCCTGAATTAAAGAAACTTAAGGAGTATGAATTTTAAGAATAGTGTTGATATTCTTTCTATGCTTAAAGGAGGCGTGAAAATATTTGGTGTTTCAATCAGCAATAGAAGAATAAACATCATTAGTCTTCTATTGTAGAAAGCCTTCCTCCAAAGAAATAGCTTCAAGAAGGTTGGAGTGAGCCGTAGCTTAAGCCTCCATATTCTGATGGGAACAATCAACCTGTGCCTCAAGATTATCAACCACCCTTTGGGCCTCAAGAACCTTATTATAGACATTACCAAAAATATTAAAATTCCAATTATGTAAATGAGCGACAACCTTCTCATGAAGCTACCACAGAGTATACCAATGATTCCTGACACAATCAACATTCCAAAATTGCTTAATAAGAGCCAAGAAGGTATCATGAGTGGTCCAAATGTTAAGGAATTTAAAATGATAAGAAGCAGGCATGGTATTGAATGAGAGAGAGAGAGAAGAATAGGATTATGATCAGTGACCATGTGGTTTAAATGAAGAACCATAAAGACAAGAAAACATTTGAGAAAATGGTGATTTCTAAAGTAGTGATCTAATCTCTGGGCAAGGCATCCCCTCTACCAGGTAAAGGGAGGACCTAGAAAACCAAAATCATATAAACCAGCCTCCTAATTCTTATCACAGAAATGATCAATGGGTGTAGTGTTGCAGGTTGCAACGACCTCAACCCCTCCTTTCAGAAGACTTCATAATCATGTTGAAATACACCACCCCCACCTCAAAACTAATTATCATGGATAGCATCAACCATAAGAGAAAGCTTCTACAAGAGTTGATATTTATCTTAAAGTAATGAGCTAACATAAATAAATGTAGCTGAAGCAGAAAAAACATCCTGGTTAAAGTGGAGAAGCACAAATTGTTCATCATCTTCAACAATGTCAAGATCAATATTACGCTTCCAGAAAATCCATATTTATTATTTTTGCTGCAAAAGTATTTATAAATTTTAAAAATACAGAAGATTTAATATTTTATTAATAGAAACCAAAGGCTCATAATCAACAAAAATGGAAATGTTGTGGACCTTACTTAAATGCTTCAATCTATTAAGGGAGGGAGGGTCTGACACTCCCCTAATATTCCAGCACAAGATATTAAACATAATTTCTTGGGCCTCCTCTTCTAGTAAACCTAGAAGAGGTGCCGATATGTTCGTCATCCAAATACGACTTTGCATCAAAAATAATTTTATCTTTGTCAAGATGGATTAATTCATTGTTTCTTTTCCCTTTCTTCATGCTAGCCTTTTGCACCATCCATTCATCCTCTAAGGTAGCAGTAGCAGCAGAGAATTTGGCATCAGAAAAGAAATTATCATTATGATTATTTTAAGAGCCACTATTAAATTTAACATTGCCCCCAACGCATGAGAGGAGCAAAAAATTTGAGTTGCTACAGCATTAAAATGATCCCCACTGACCTCCCAAGCGAAAGATAAGGGAAGATTCACATGTATTATGGAATCATGATCACCGACAATAAGAGTCAGAAGAGGATTAGCATTAATCTCAGCATGTATTTTAGCAGGAGTAGGATGAAGCTCATCCTCCTGATCAACAACCTTAATAGAAAAAGGAGTAATATTTTGTTCAGACTTGGTAATAAAATTTTGGCCATCCTGGGGGGAGACAAAAATGAGATTTGGGGCTTGCATCGTTGGTTCACCACCGTGTCTAAGATGAGGAGCAATATTTGGTTCATACTTGATAATAAAATTCTTACCATCCTGCGTGGTGACAATAATGGGATTATTTGGGGCTTGAACCGTTGGTACATGATACACAAAAAATATATGGTATTTTTAAACACATTTTTTATCTATTTTTGAGATAATGCACTTTAATGGAAGGTATTTTGTGTTTTTATTGCAGATACAAGTAAAATTGGAAAAAATGCTTAAAGGAGTGAAAAATGATCAAATTTGGAGCAAAAAGGTGAAAAATTGCGCAAAAGAGTTTTGGCGCCTAAGCGCTGGATCTGGCACTTAAGCGCCGGTTAAATAGAGAAGGCCGCGCCTAAATGTCGAGACCCTGCGCTTAAGTGCTAGTGTCAGTTACTAGACAAATAAAACCAGTTTTCACGAATTTTGAAGAGTTTTTTTAGGCACCCATTGCCTAAATAGGTGGTTGTAACCACCATGGACAAAAGTTATCGTGAGGATGCGTCTTTTGGGCAAATACATCATATAAAGACACATTTTGAAGAGATCCCAAGGCACCTCTTGGAAAACTATAGAAGAGAGAACTTAGAAAAGAGTCCTGAAAATATTGACAAGTTTTGAAGTTCTTCTCTTGGGAGTTAGTTTGGAGAGATTTTCAGGAACTACTTTCTATTTAGTTTATCCTTTTTGTTATTTTTTTTAGTGATTGTAAAAGTGAAGAGATTCAAACAAACTTTAAGAGTTTGGTGGAGGACTTGAGAGAAGTTTTTATCTTTTTTTTTTAGACTACTTTTGGTTTTGATCTAGACTTGTTGTTGGTTTGACAATGATATCTTATTTAAACTAAAGTGTGGTTTTATTTTCTCCATAGATTCTGAGTAGTTTTCTTTATCTTTCTTCTTAAAATGATAGGAAATTAAGTTTTGGATGGAAGTTGTGGAGAGTATTGATCTTCAATGTTGGAAGAAGTTGTGATGATTTAAATCTATACACTTCATTTACTTCTTGATTTGGCCAATCCAGATGTTAAAATTTGTCGTCAGACATGTAAATGTAAGAACTGGGCTGGTATTATCAACTATTAGAAAGAATCACATGAGGTTGTATGGATGAGAATGTAGTTCATATAATTGAGTGCAAATAAATAGGGAAATATTCATTGATGGGTGTAGAGTT
>NW_018250330.1:4672-4967 GCF_001263595.1 Phalaenopsis equestris | reverse complement strand
GTGAGAGCTATTCTCTTCCCTGTCTAGCCGGTCTTCAGAACTATTCAAACTTTAAATTAACCAATGTTCTGTATAATATCTCTAGTAAGGGTAAAGAATATTATTTCTCATATTTGGCACAACACAATTTGCATACTTCCACAACAGAATTCCTATACTTATTAGTGATTCATGATAAGAAGAAAGATATTTTCATATTATGTATTTTTTTTCTACAAAAACTTTAGTTATCTTCTTAAGTTATTACTGTTTCGTTAAAATATCAAAAATACCAAAAATATTTAAATTTTAAATT
>NW_018250330.1:0-2458 GCF_001263595.1 Phalaenopsis equestris | reverse complement strand
AATATTTAAAAGATTGAGATTAGGAGAAATAACCCCTACTATTGTAACTCTGTAGTTAGCAGATCGTTCAATAAACTATCCTAAAGGAGTTATAGAAGATGTCCTAGTGAAAGTGGATCAATTCATTTTTCCTGTTGATTTCATTGTGCTAGATATGGAGGAAGATAAAGAGATACCTATCATTTTGGGGAGACCTTTCCTAGGCACAGGAAGAGCAATAATAGATGTGCATAAAAGGGAATTAAGAATGCGTCTCAATGATCAAATTGTTACTTTCAACATTTGAAAATCAATGAAATATCCTGCAAAAGGTAAAGATGATGAATGTTATAGAATGTATGTTATAAGATATATGAGTGAATGCCATTTAAAGACTACTTATGAAGAAAAATCTGAAGAAAAAGTTTTGAAACACGAGCAAGAGGAGGAATAACATAAATGTGTAAACATTTTTAAGGAAGATTCAAGTTATGTTCTAGAAAAGTTTGAAATTTTAGACACGATAAACAAAGATAAATCATTTTGACTATCTTTTGAAAAACCTCAAGAACTTTAGTTGAAATTACTTCCTAAACATTTAAAATATGCCTTCTTAGGAGATTTCACTTTACCTATTATAATTTCCTCGAAGTTAACGAAGGAAAAAGAAGAAAAACTGATGAAAACTCAAAAAAATTTTAAGAAAGCCTTCGGATATATAATTGCTGATATTAAAGGAATCATTCCTTCAATTTGTATGCATAGAATTAATCTAGAAGAAAATTGTAAACTCAGGGTTGATCCACTAAGGATATTAAATCCTGTTATGAAAGATGTTGCTAATAAAGAAATTTTAAAGTGGTTAGATGCTGGAAGTATCTACCCTATTTCAGATAGTGCATGGGTTAGTCCAATTCACTGTGCTCCTAAGAAAGAGGAGTAATTGTAACTATGAATAAGCATAATAAGTTAATACTTACTAAACAAGTTACAGAGTGGCGAATATGCATTGATTATAAAAAATTAAATCTTTCCACTAGGAAACATTATTTTCCACTACCCTTTCTAGATCAAATGCGGGATAGACTAGCGGAGCATAAATACTTTTATTTTCTAGATGGATATACCGGCTATCACCAAATTCAAATGCAAATACAAATCTTCTGAGGATCAAGAGAAAATAACTTTTACCCGTTCTCATGGTACATTTGCTTTTAGAAGAATGTCGTTTGGTTTATGTAATATCCCTGCTACATTTCAAAGTTGTATGATGACAATTTTTTGTGATTTAATTGAAAAAGGGATTGATGTCTTTATGGATGAATTTTCAGTGTTTGGAACTTCATTTGACTCATGTTTAGAACATTTCTCTAAAGTTTTTAAGCGCTGTGAAGAAAAAAATTTAGTCCTTAACTGGGAAAAATGTCAATTTATGTTAGCAGTAGGATTTGTATTAGGTCATCAAATATCAGAAAATGGTATGAAAGTAGATCTTGCTAAAATTCAAGTGATCACTAATTTACCTTATCCAACAAATGTAAGAGAAATTAGGAGTATTTTAGGACATGCTGGACTCTACAGGCGATAAATTAAGGACTTTTCTAAGATTGCTAAGCCTTTATGTCATTTACTGGAGAAAGATGCAATTTTCAATTTTGATGAGGAATGCCTAAAAGCTTTTAAATTATTAAAATAAAAATTAATCACTGCACCAATTATAGTTTCACTAAATTGGGAAAAATCTTTTAAACTTATGTGTGAGGCAAGTGATTATGCTATTAAGGCTGTTTTAGGACAAAGATATGATAGAATTAACAAAGTTATCTACTATGCTAGTAAAACTCTTAACGAAACTTAAATTAATTATACAACAACTGAAAAAGAATTATTAGCAATAGTATATGACTTTGATAAATTTAGATCATATTTTATTGGAACTCATTGTACAGTGCATATAGATCATTCTGCTATTAAGTACTTAATGAAAAAAAAAGATACTAAACCAAGACTTATAAGATGGATTCTTCTTTTACAAGAATTTGATTTTGAAATAGTAGATCGGAAGGGAACTGAAAATTAAATTGCTGATCATTTGTTCAGGTTTGAATTAGAAAAATCATTCTATTTTGAAAAAGAAGTTAATGAACATTTTCCAGATGAAAAGTTATTCACTGTAATGAGTGTCAATTTTCCTGGTATGCCGACATTGTGAACTATATTATTAGTGATCTTAAACCTTATGGAATGACGTACCAAAAAATGGGAAATTTATTTCTGAAGCTAAGACTTATTTTTGGGATGACCCATATTTATATAAATAAGGAAAGGATTTGATCATTCGAAGATGTGTACCATTAGATGAAACTTATGAAATTATCCAAAAATGTCATAATTTTAATTTTGGGGGAGATTTGGTGTTGATAAAACTGCATATAAAATTCTACAATTTGAATTTTATTAGCCTACAATTTTTAGAGAT
>NW_018250329.1:12630-38817 GCF_001263595.1 Phalaenopsis equestris | reverse complement strand
TTCCTTTGTCTGTCATTTGTGAAGTTGTAGCAGCAACCACAATGGATTGTAATCCTCCCTTTTCCTTGCATCCATTTCCTCAGCTTAGAATAGGTCCTTTCCATAAGTAAACCTGCTCGACCTCTGTCTCCTAGGTCAAAAATGCACTCATGAATACTATACTATGTTCGTCAGTCTCTGAGAAGACTCTGGTATACAGTTCTAATCCCTCCAATATGTTGATGATTTTTCCCTGTACTTCTTTGTAGAACTCAAAGTCTCTTTTATTTACTTTACTCATTTTATAATATTCCATCGTACTGGGAATCGACACTTGTTGCGGGTATTCCCTCATTTGAACATCAGCAAGAACCCAAGCTGGTATTGTCTCTGGCTCTAACGGAATGTATGATTCTGCGTTTCGTAGGACGTTTGGCTTTGTACCCCGTGGAACATATGGCTCTGCATCCATTGGGACAAATGGCTCTACCTCTATCAGGTAATCAGGGGTCTGAGATCCATCATCGGTAGATGTATATTCCTCTAATGTGTTGCAGTGTTGTAGATGTAGGACATTGCAGTCGGGGCACTCCACAAAAGCCCCTATAGCTGACGCTCGTGCAGGTATTTCGGCATTGCAGGTAGGGCAACCCGTACACAGAACATCTGAAGTTGGTAGTATCTTTGGCTTTGAAACAAACTCGGGCTCCTCTTCCATAGTAGGTTTGCTGGAGGAGGTCACTTTCATGCCCGAATCATAAATTTGTCCCTCAGAAATAGGAGCGAGCAAGTTTTCTGCCACTTTCTGGTGTCTCTTCTCTTCTCGTAAGAAAGCCCTTTGTTTTCGTCGGCTGACGTTTCTTTGTTGTGTTCTTCAAAGTGGAGCAACTGGCGTCCGACATCCTTTCATTATCAGTAGCAACTAGGTCCCCAGTTGGCGTAGCTATCACGGATGGTAAGCGGCTTGGCCCCTCCATCGGGTCTTGTTGTACCATCACGCTCTTTCCTTTCAGTGACTTACTATCTTTGGTGGCCACCCTTAGTAGTGAAGGCAACCCTTCCTTTTTCCCATTGACTGACAAAATTCATGAAAGACCCCTCGTAATCCATGCCAACTTGGTTAAATTCCATGTTGAAATCTATAGTGTCGCCCTGCGGTGCCATTTCTTCATTTTGTGCAAGATTCCAGCCATATTTGAAGACGAAGATCAGCCTCTAACATGACATTTCTCTGCAAATGATAGGAAAAATGTCAGTAGCCTAAAACTTAGTGTGAACAAGAACAAAACAAAGTATTTATTAAAGAAAATTTTTGTTTATTTTGGTGAAGTGATCATTTATTTATGTGGGAATTTTGTTTAAATTAGTAACATATTAAGTTTGAAAAGAGAAAATTGAAGTGTGTAATTTTCAAAAAACTCTTTTTTTTTTTATTATGTTGAGGTTAATTTTGTTAGAAAAATTTGGACTCGGTCACAGACATGTCTACAGGTATCGTTCGTTGATTGGTAGCATGGGTCTTTCACCCCGGAATTCCACTAACTGGTAGGATCCTTCTGCATAAACCTTTTCAATGACAAATGGTCCCTCCCAAGTTGGCTCAAATTTTTCACCTATCTTGCGGCGTGCAAGAATATGTCTTTTGACCACAAGGATGAGGTTACCAACTTTGAATGTCGTTGGGTGGACAAATTTGTCATGAACTTGTACCATCTTTTCCTGGTAAAGTTCCAAATATTGTTGTGCTTCAAGTTTTTTTTCCTTCAAGACTCTTTAGTTCTTCAAGTCTAATCTTTGAACTTTCTTCTATTGTTAGTTGGTTGGCGATAGCGACTCTGAGAGATGGCGTCTGAATTTCTAACGGTAGCACAACTTCGGACCCATACACGAGCATGTAGGGTGTACACTGAGTGGGAGTCCTGAACATCGTCCGGTAGGCCTACAAAGCTTCTAACAATTTGTTGTGCTAATCTCTTTTGTTCTTGTCCCGTGTTTTCTTTAAAATTTGTACCAGTGTTTTGTTGAAGGCCTCAGCCAATCTGTTTGCTCTGAGATAGTAAATTGTAGAGTATCTCTAATCTATCCCGTGACTTTTGACAAAATTGTTGATTTTGGTGCATTTGAAAGCTGTCCCATTGTTGGAAATTATTCTTCGTGGTGCTCCGAAATGATAGACGACTTGGCTTTTAAAGAATTATTGTGCTGTAACCTCTCGTAACGACACTGCTTCTGCAAATTTGGATAAGTAATCCATAGTGGCAAGTATAAACCTACGTCCGTAGGAAGATGGAGGGTCTATCAGACCTATTATGTCTGTGCCCCAACACTCGAATGACCACGAAGCAACAGTTGGGTGTAGCACATCAAATGTACTACAAGTGAATTTGATTTTAAAACAAAATTTGATTATGTATATGAAGTTATATTAAGGAAGTAAATTTTGATTTTAGAAATGAGTAAGAATATTTAGTTAAAATTTTAAGTAATGAAGAAAAACTTTAAGTTAAAAATTTTTAGTATAGAAAATGATTAATATAAGTGACTATCTTTAGTAATAAAATGATTTTCAAAACTATTATTATATCTATAAGTAAAAGTATTATATCAAGACTTTACTTTAGGAAAGGAGAAGTGCAATTCAAAATCATTAAAGGTCTATCCATATATAGTAATCCTTGCCTGAAAAAGAAAAAGAAAAAGGAAAACAAAAACAAAAAGAAGAAGGAAAAGAAAAAAAAAATAAAAGAAAAAGAAAAAGGAAAAGAAAAAGAAAAATAAAATAAAAAGGAAAGAAAAGAAAAAGAAAAGAAATGTAAGGGAGGAGAAGCTTAAGGATTAGTGCCTAATTAAAAATTGATTCTACATTTGATCTTTTTAAAGTATAAGAGTTGATAAAATCTTAAGCTTATAAATATAATATAGTAAGTAAAATTATTTTTAATAAAAATTTTTAAGTAGAGAAAATAAAAGAACTAAAATCTAAATTTAGATAACTTAGAGTATCTCTAAATTAGATAGAAACTCATATTTTCATAGTTCTTAATATTAAAAATTTTTAAACTTTAAGTTGGTCTCATTTACTAATTATTTTTTTTAAATTGGACTATAATATTTCTAAATCTGAATTTTAGTAACTCTTAAAGAAACTCATATACATATCATACATATTTGGTTCTTAAAGATTGAAGTGTCACTTGAGGACAAGTAATATTATAAGTTTGGGGGATTTTGATACACCTAAAATATATAGTATTTTTAGATACATTTTTATACCTATTTTTGAGATATTGTGCTTTAATGGAAGGTATTTTTGTGTTTTTCTTATAGATACAAATAAAAATGAAGAAAATGCTTACAATAGTGAAAAAGGTTCAAATTTGGAGCAAAAACGTAAGAAAATTATGCAAAAGAGTTTTGGCGCCTAAGCGTCAAATCTGGCGCTTAAGCGTCGGTTAAACAAAGAAGGCCACGCCTAAGCACCAAGACCCCGCGCTTAAGCGCCAGTGGCAGTTACTAGATGAGTAAAATTGGTTTTCATGAATTTCAAAGAGGTTTTTTTAGGCACCCATTGGCTTAATAGGTGGTTTTAACCACCATGGATGAAAATTATCATGAAAGGAAGCATCTCTTGGGTAAATACAAGAGATTCAAAAGATTTTCTGGAGTTTTCAAAGGAAGCATCTCTTTGGTAAATACAAAATATTGGCAAGTTTTGAAAGTTCTTTTCAGGGGAGTTAGTTCGGAGAGATTTTCTGGAACCACTTTTTATTTACTTTGTCCTTTTTGTTATTTTGTTTTAAGAGATCGTAAAAGAGAAGAGATTCAAAAGAACTTCAAGAGTTTGGTGGAGGACTTGGTTTTTATCTTTTTGTTTTAGACTACTTTTGGTTTAATTAAAACTTATTGTGGGTTTGACAATGACTTCTTCTTTTAAACTAAAGTGTGGTTTTGTTTTCTCCATGAATTCTGAGTAGTTTTCTTTATCTTTCTTCTTAAAATGATAATTAATGATTTTTAGCTCCCGCACTTAAGCGCTGAATATTGGAGCTTAAGCACTAGTGCCCAAATTTGCACTGGTCAACTTAGCGTCCAAATATGCATTTTAGCATGTCTAGATCACTAAATAATGCCTTAAAATCAATACTAACACATCATAGTTTCAAAAATACTATCCCAATTTTTCTTAATTACACAAAAACAATAATCAAAGCAAAACACACTGATAACTAAGGGTTGCCCCCCACAAAGCGCTTGGTTTAACGTCGTCAGCCGGATGTAACCAGTGCTTATTCTGATTGACCCAACATCATTCGATCATTAAATTTAAACTGATACCCTATAAAATTAGTTTTCATTCTATGACCATTCACTTTAAATATTTTCTCAATTTTAGGATATTTAATATCCACAGCTCCACAAGGATAAACTTTTATCACAACAAATGGGCCCATCCACCTGAACTTATGTTTGTCTGGAAATAATCTTAACCTTGCATTCTATAGCGAAACTTGTTGCCCTGACTAAAAATTTTTAATAAGAATCCCTTGATCTTGCCACATTTTCATCTTTTCATTTTATATCTTAGCACTCTCATAAGATTCATTCCTTATCTCTTCAAGCTCATTTAATTGCAATAATCTTTTCTCACCAGTATCTTTCAAATTATAATTAAACTTTTTAATCACCCAATATGTTTTATGCTCAAGTTCAACTGGTAAGTGACAAGCTTTCTCAAATACTAACCTATATGAGGACATTCCTATAATAGTTCTATATGCAGTCCTATAAGCCCACAAAGCATAGTCAAGTTTGACTAACCAATCCATTTTTATTGGATTCACAGATTTTTCCATAATTCTTTTAATTTTCAGATTGGATAATTCAGTCAAATCACTTGTCTGGGATGATAAGCAGTAGCAATTCTATGGTTCATAAGTTATTTCTTTAATAATTTCTCCATTATGACATTTCTGAAATGCTTTCCCCATCAGTTATGATAACTCTCGACATCCCAAATCTACAATATATGTTTGTTTTCAAAAATAAGTCTTAGCTCCAGAAATAGTTTTCCTCTACTATTGGTATGTCATTCCATAGGGTAAAGTATCACTAACAAGAAAGTTCACAATGTCGGCGTACCACGGAACACGCCACTCATTAATGGTTAAAACTTCTAGAAATTGAGTTTTAAGAAGAAAGATAAAGAAAACTACTCAGAATCAACAACAAGTATAGGATTTCTATCGTGGAAGTATGCAAATTATGTTATGCCAAATAGGAGCAATATTATTCTTTACCCTTACTAGAGATGCTATAAAGAACATTGGTTAATTTAAAGTTTGAATAGTTATGAAAACCGGCTATGCAAGGAAGATACTAGTTCTCACTCTAGAGTTCCTCCGATTCCCTCCACCTAGGGGCTAACATATCGTATCAGAACCTAAAACAATAAACCAAGTTGGGGGCTTTAACCTATCACTTTAAAGCTCTCTAACTCTACACCCTTGAAAGATTATTTCCATATTTATTTGCACTAAATTATATGAACTACATTATCATTCATACAACCTCATATGATTTTTTTTCCAATTATTGACTGAGACAATACCAGCCCCATTCTTACATGTTCTCACAACAAATTTTAACATCTAGATAGGCCACATCAAGAAGTAAATGAAGTGCATGGAATTAAATCATCACAACTTCCTCCAATATTAAAGTTCAATACTCTCCACAACTTCTATCTAACTCTTTAATTACTTATCATTTTGTCGACATTATTTTGATTTTTGGGGGAGCTGCCCATAAGAAGTTATTGGTCACGAAAATAAAAATCCTGTTGCCCGCTTTGGAAGGACATTTTAAGATTTAAGTTTAGAAAAATTTGAAATCAAACTGACCTCATATTTTTTGTAGTTTAAATGGAAGTAATGGAAGTGCGCTGTACCTCAAACCCTGTATCTATCCCGAAGGATAAACACAAGACTTGTGGGTGAGGCTCAATCAAATAAACTAAGAAATGTATGACATCCATTTGGTCTGCAAAACCATTTTATTTATCGACAATTTCCCCTATTTATTATGAAGAATTAAATAGGGTTTATATTAAACTGGGTTCGGAAAAGTTTCCTATATAGGCAAGCCCGTATTGTTAATTTCATCTCAAATGACCAAAGCCACCTAAGAAAACTTTTGATAAAAATCATGAAATATTATCTTCAAGGATTTCAAAAGGATAGGACTGTTCAATGAGATCGGACGAAGAGGTCTGAAAAGGGACTGGTTAAAATTTAGAAAATTTTGTTCTAGAGTCCAAAGGAGGAAGAACTAAGGGATGTCATAGATTCGCAGGAGAACCTCGGTGACTTCCCCGTCTATCCTATGGTTTGGCCCCCGTCCATCCTATGGCTTGGCTTCAGTTTTGAGGAGAAGTTATTTAAGTGTTTCATCTTACAGATTTTATTTTTTAGGGTTTAATTTGTGTAAAATGATTACACAAATAGCTTAGAAGATGTGAGGATTTAGGTCGTGACGAACGATAACCTCGGAATCCTAAGACGAGTTAGGGCTTATATTGTACAGCAGAGCTATACAAAGGCCTAAGACATACATAAGTACAAGAAAGACGGCACTGTAACTGTAAAAGCGTACCTAGCGTGTCTTCTCGTTCCATCACCTGAAACTCAAAATGCATGTCAGGGAATTTTATATGAAACAGGAAAGTAAAGTTTTAGTGACTTACCTAAACCTAGGTCATATCTTGGTGTGTCTCTATTAATTTGATTAATGATGATTTTTTTAAAGCAAAACATATTAAGTTAAGTAGACAATAGATCTGGAGAAAGAAGCAGGTCCACTTCTCTCTCACCGCCTGGTGAAAAGTCTCGAGCTCTTTAAACTTAGTATGTTGCTTAATAAATCCATCCTATAAAAATACTTTTAGTGCTCAGTGAATATTGATGTTTCAATTATCCCTATGAGTAAGGTAATTATCACTTGTGATTTAATTTGTAAATTATGTGGGTGAAAACCTTTAAAGAGGCAAGTTAATGTTATCAACAACATTTAGCCAATTTTAATTTGGGCTTGTAGTGTTCCAAAGGTGTTTAATTTTAGCTATGTCCACTTCTTATAATCCTTATTTAACCAAATTTGATTTAGCTTAGGTCACAACTAAGCCCTTAAGATTTTGGTGAATGTCTTAGTTATTCTTAAAATTTTAAAAAATTTTAAGTGATGATGATTCAATTTTGAAAGTCATTTGAACATCAAATAGGGGTGTTAAATTGGTGAGTTATTAACACCCAAAATTAAGTGATGATGATTCATTTTTAAAACTTTTGAAAATCATTTGAAACTCAAATAGGGGTATCAAATTAGTGAGTTATTAACTTCCAGAGTCATACCCCTAAGTCTAAGGTTGTTTAATTTAATGAACTTCCAAATTTTAATAATTTTAGGAAATTACAAATTTATCCTTTAATTAACAAAAGTGAGATTAGTTTCTACCAATTTATCCCTTTATGTTTCAATCAACTAAATAAGTTAATTAGGATCAAAGGTTACCTATTTACCATTCTGGAATCAAGCCTAAATGTTAATTAAGATTAAATTTCCAAAATTACACTTTTGTCCCTAAGGCTCTATCACTTCATACTTTGTCAAATTTTATTCAAATGACTTTGAAACTTTTATATTACCTTACTCGTAGGTTAATTAAGACATCAGAGAAGAAAATATGACTTTTCAAAATTTAATTTAATTTACATAATTATTTTTATGCAAAAGTAGGAGTTTTCAAAGAAAATTTCATAACTTGACCAAGAGAAAGCCTAATCCCTTGAAATTTTTACCAGAGCTAGACCTAGATTAGAGAACCATTTGGACCAAATTTCATGATTTATTAAGTTTTTTTGTGAATTATTAGAATTATTTTAAATTATGGAGCATACATTATTTATAAAATATTTTAATTGTGGAAAATTAAGTTTTATAATTTTGAAAAGTCTCCTTAAGTTCATAGAACCTAGTGAAGCAAAGTTTAATTTTTTTTTTTCTTTGATTTATTGGAATTATTTTGGTGAAAATCCATTTTAAGCTTTTAAAAATTATTTTAAGCTGTAAAATTTAATAACCTCATTTAGAAAGTTCGGAAACATATTCCAATTGTTCATAAATATTCTCAAATGCTTAGAAAGCAATTTAGGATATTTTCATAAATTTTATTGTCTTTGCGATTTTTATCATTTTTTAATAATTTTAAATATTTAAAAATAGGCTAAAAATGAAGTTTTTTTTAAACACCATTTTATTTTTAGAAAATTCTTCTTATCACAGAGAACTCAAAAAACCAATTTTAAAAATTTTTTAAGTTATATTTTGATTATTAAAAATTATTTTGGTATCAAAAATGTCATTTAACTTGAAAAATCAAATTGAGTTATTAAATGAGCTCCAAATATTTTAAAATTTTTATGGGGAGTTCTCTAAACTTTGAACCTTAGTGGAGACTAAAAATTAAGTCATTTAGATGTTAGTATTTTCCAAAATAAAATATCTTTGTGTTTTAGAGTTGATGGAAATTAGGTGTATTCTTAATGACTTAACCTAAGAAATATTTTCCAAGTGGTTCCCTAGGCATAGCAAATCTTTCAAAATTTTCTTAAAATTTTCTAAGCAACATGCTAATTATTATGATTAATTTATGTAAATAATAGACATAACTTGGAAAATATGGATCTCTGTCTAGAAATCTTCTCTAACTTTGGAAAAATTAGAGAATGTTTTTTAAGATAGAGGCAACAACATGCTAAAATTTCAAAATATCAAGCAATGGTGAAATATCTACATGCATGGAGAATTAAAAGACTCAAAATGGTATTTAATTAATTAAAAATAATATATGCATCAAATAAACTTCAAACTATTTCCACATTGTTCTCCTCTATTCACTAAGCATTAGAGTCTTTTTATTTTATTTTTGTGATTTTTCTACATCAAAATATGAATTTTTGAAATTAGAGAGCATTTTATGAATTATTTAAATCCCTATTTATCTATTTAAACGCGCGGCGCCATGTCAACTTATGGTGGCTCCCAAGCTCCACGCGATGCGCTCCTATTTGACACCGCTATCCACCTCAGCGGTGACTAGGCCTGCAATTTGCTTAAGGAAGCACTCTTCGGCTAGATCTCATCCATTGATGAGATAAACCCGCGATCAGACGGCTCTCCGTCATCATCTCCAATGACCAAGCCCGAGAACTGTCCATCTTCAAGGCTTGATATTTCCCTTATTTATCAACCAAATTGAATGAATTTTTTTTTTTAAATGCTCTTATAGACTAGAGGAACATATCTATATGATTAAGATACCATGAAATTAAGCCTAAGCAAATGGAGAATCGAAATAGGCTCGAGAAGAGGGGGGGCTGGAGAAGAGGGGGAGCTTAATACCTGTGCTCTGAGAAGGGAAGCTTCAATTAGAGGTGCTTAACATGTCCATTGGAGTCCAAGGAGGCTAGGGCTTAAGCCTCTTCCTGTGTTGAAAGGTCTAGGTATGAATTCAACAAAGCTCGATTTCATGTGTTGGTCTAGAGCTATGCTAGGGTCTCTGTAGAAGGGTAATTTGATGGGGTTTCTTCTTCTTTCACTGTGGTGAAGGTGTGGGTAAGTTTAATTTGAGTTTGGTGGACTGTAAGGGTGTATTGAGCTCTGTCCTAGTTTTAGGCAGAAGTTTGAGCTCAAAATTGAGCTTCCACAATGGGAATCAGTGAGGGAAAGTGGTTGGCTTGAGCTGAGGAGGTTTCAAAGAGTCTCTATGAGCAATTTTGAGGGCTATCTCTGAGAAAATTTCAACTCCCCCTCCATGGCTGTGGAGGGGAACTTCTTACAAAATGGCTAAGGGTGGCTATAATTGCCAATTAAGGGGTGAAAAGTGATGCTTAGGTGGAGGGCAGAGAGGCTCTAACATTTGATTTGGATGATGTGGCATCTAGGATTGAAATGGGTTTGATTTGGAGGAGCCGGCTCATGATTTTGGTGTTTTCTAGCCACTAGGCTAGCTGGCCAAGCTAGGGGAGGTGGCTAGGTGGTCAGGTGAGCCAGGGGAATATGTCACAGCCATTAAATGAGTTGAGATTTAGTTTTGGCAAAAAAATCCAAGGCTTAAGCAAATATGGAATAAAACAATTCCTTGATTTAGGGGAACTTTGGTCCATGGCTTAGCTTAGGCAGTTTTATGGGGTTTATCTTGGTCACTAGGGTCCAACTACTGGCTGCGGAGTCATTAATTTGGTGACTTTGTGGTGGTTAGGCTAATTTTATTGCATGGGTCCAATGTGGGTTCAAATGACCAAAACTTGGGTTTGGGCTAGGCTATCCATGTCAACTGACCCAATTGATTGATTCATTTGATGTAAGTGATTGTAATGAACAATTTTGGTAAAAGATTGAAAGGATTTGAGTTCAATTGGGGGGTCAATTTAGAAGATTTTTTAAATTTGGTCAATTTGAGCATGTTGGGCTAGACTTGGGTCTAGATTGGGCTAGCCTTGGGCTAAGTCCAAATTGATTATTTAGAATGGTCAATAGGAATGCCATGAAGAGTTTTCAACATGAATTGAGTGCCAATTTTTGGGGTTAGGGCAATCAATTTGGTGAAATTTGGTGGCATAGCCAATTTGGGGCAAAATTTGGGGCTTTTGACCTAGGTTGAAATTAAATGAAATTGAGGCTTCCCCAAGGCCAATTGAAGGTCAAGTTTGATTTTTATAAATGTTATGAAGAGTTAAGGGTCCAAATTTAGACCAGTGGAGTAGGCCATGGGGTTCAATTTGGTGGAACCAAGTCATAGAGCCAAAATTGAGGGTTTTGATTTAGATCAAAATTAGGCTCAAATCATGGGCCAATTGAGCTTTTATTTGGTTTAGATTGGTAACATGAAAGGTGAATTTGGGTTTAGGATTCAAATTGGGGGAGATTAGGACCAACTTGATAAACATTTGAAGTGGATTTGGGGAGATTTGGCCTTTAAAGGTAATTTGGGGGTTTTGGTCAAAGATGCTCAAATTAGCTAAATTTGGTTATGTGGTAGTTGAGAAAAGTAAAATTAGGAATATTTGCAGTATTTTGAAAATTTTTGGAATTTTTTAGATTTTATGGAATTTTTTGAATTTTGGGCTATGGAGGGGCATTTTGGTAATTTGAGAATTTTTGGTGATTTTGGGTAATTTGGGTGTTTGTAAATTTGGGAATATTGGCCAAATTTAGGGTTTCAAGGGTACTTAGGTCATTTGGGGGTTTTTGAGCAAAAGGCTAAGTTGGGCATTTTTAGTAAAGTTGGGGTGGTTGGGGTGCCAACCAACATAAATAAGCCATGGACCAATGAAAACCTCATTGGGTCATTTATGTAGTGGTCTTAGCTAAAACCCTAGCCTAGGGCCAGTGGGTTTAGAGGATCATCTATTTAAGTATCCCAAAAGATCAAGGGATCAAGGTTAAGAAATTTTCGGTTTGTATTTGTGAGTGGTTGTGAGTGAGGTGATTGTTGGGGAGTGCCTTAGCTTTAGACTAACACCTAGGGTCAACCCTAAGGTCCAACAGTCATATAGGAACTCTCCTTGAGCTCCCTCATAATGACCCCATCTACTAAGTACTAGAGGTTAGGACTAATATATAGAGTTTCAAGTTGAGTAAAAAAGAGTTTAGAACTTTTAATGGTGAGGGTTCCTTTTCTAGTTTTCTAGGAATAGTCAATAGGAAGTCCTATGGCTAGACCTTAGGCTACTAAAGAGGAAAACTAGACCTCAACCCAAAGTGAGGTCAACACATAGACTCCCAATAGGTGTGGTGTACTGGACAAAGCACACCGCGCATATTGGCGTTGACCGGCTAGATCAACAAAACCAATATAAACTCCTTAAGTCGAGGAAGGAGTGTGGGATTGTGAGTGATATTTACTTCTGCTGGGGAATATAGCAGGTGAATATTTGATCAAGATCAGGAGGTAGGAACTCTCGCTAGGGATTGGAGAGTGGGTTTTGAGTTATCAGATTTCAGGAATTTGTAGAGGACAAGGGTGAGTGTGTAAGTGCTGACCCCAGGGTGGGATTTAAAATTTTGGATATAATTTCAGAAAAGGGTCGGTAGTTAAGGACCAATCATGAAAAGAGAGGAATCATAAGTTAGGGACTGATTACAGGATAAGGATTGAAAGTTAAGGATCAATCACAAAAAGAGAGAAGAAGCTAAGAACAGACGAAGGTAGGGACCGACCTCAAAAGGGTGAATCAGAGGTTAAGGACTCATTCTAAAATGAGAATTAAAAGTTAATTCTCCAAAGAGAGTGTCGGAAGGTAGGGATCAACCTCAAAAGCGTGAATCAGAAATTAAGGACTGATTTAAAAATGACAATTGAAAGGAAGGGATCAATCTCAAAAGACAATGTCAGAAGGTAAGGACCGACCTCGAAAGTGTGAATCAGAAATTAGAGGCTAATTCAAAAATGAGAATTGAAAAGTAATGATCAATCTCAAAAGAAAGTGTCATAAGGTAAGGACCGACCTCGAAAGTGTGAATCAGAAATTAGGGACTGATTTGAAAATGAGAATTGAAACGTAGGGATCAATCTCAAAAGAGAGCGTCGGAAGGTGGGGACCGACCTAAAAAGGGTGAATCAGAGCAGAAGTTATGGACTAATTCAAAAATGAGAATTGAAAGGTAGAGATCAATCCCAAAAGAGAGTGTCGGAAGGTAAGGACCGACCTCAAAAGTGTGAATCAGAGGTTAGGTACTGATTCAAAAATGAGAATTGAAAGGTAGGGATCATCTCAAAAGAGAGCGTTGGAAGGTAAGGACCGACCTCAAAAGAGTGAATTATAAATTAGGGACTGATTCAAAAATATGATATGAAAGGTAGGGATCAATCTTAAAAGAGAGTGTCGAAAGGTAAGGACTAAACTCAAAAGTGTGGATCAGAAATTAGGGACTGATTTGAAAATGAGAATTGAAAGGTAATGCTCAATCTCAAATGAGAGCATCAGGTGGTAAGGAATCTCAAAAGAGAGCGTCAAAAAGTAAGGACCAAATTTGAAAGTGTGAATCATAAATTAGGGACTGATTCGTAAATGAGAATTAAAAGGTAATGATCAATCTCAAAAGAGAGTGTCAGAAGGTAAGGACTGACCTCGAAAGTGTGAATCAGAAATCAGGGACTGATTCAAAAATGAGAATTCTGCAGAGTTTGTAGTGTTTAATTTAAAGACATGTGTTGTATGCAAAGGTTGACATTGTTGAAGAGGATTTGCACAAATTTGCGAGTTTTTGTGAGAATGTAAAATTTTGCGGGGATGTGAAGAGAATTAGTGTAGACAAAGATAGTTGCGCTGCGCGGGCAAAGAGTAAGAAACTCCGAAATCAAAAGAATCCACTCAACAAATTTATTTATTTTTTTGTTGTTTTGTTTTTATCACATTTAATTTCCACATTTAATTTCTTAAAATATGTTTTCAAAATTTGATTTTAGTTGGTTGATTTTTCAAAAGAGAATTGTTTTTTTGTTTTTTTTGTTTAAATTTTATTATTGTTAAAAATTTTGTGTTTGACATTTTGTTCTTTGTTCATTGTAATTTTGAACCAACATGTGATTCGTGGCTTCCATCCATCACACAAAAGGCAATTGAAAAAAAGACACATATTTCTGAATGAAACTTCATTAATCTGTTCCAACAAAATGTTACAGATCAAGTGTAGGCCAACACCTCAAAAGGTACAATATGCAAAATGCATCAAATTACATCCAAAATATCTCAGGCCAAGTACACATTATAGGCTGAGCATCTCTGGTACATATCAAACTGCTATAATGTAGTAAAGGAGAAAGGGATCCTCTGACTTTCTGTTCCTGCTGTGAAGAGCTCGTAATGGAGCTGGCCTTCTAAGCCACAGTTCAGGACAAGAGTTCCCTTTGCATGAGCTCAGAGGTGCAACCCTCTAATAGCTCGTAAGGTAGTAGTTCCTCTAGTTCTAGATTTGACTGAAATCCGTGTGGCATCTTGATGTCGTCCATTCGTCGGAAGGTCACAGGCACCCTGCAGTGTCGCACTCCTGGAATGTAATTCTTTTCGACTTCTGCACTGTTTCCTTTAAGAACAAGCACTGAGCCAACTGATAGGGGAATCTCCATAGGGCCTCTGAACTCACCAGGGTCCCAAATGAGATGTTGCTTTTACTCATGAATGAGACCGTACAAAAAGGTCTCACCAAATCAAGGTGGTATATATGTGGAGGATGCAATCACCCTCTTCGTATATGTTGATAATACAACTATTTGGAATGCAGGTAGCGAGCAAAATACTCCATCTGACCATTCTTTTGATCATCCACTTTATCATTGGCGGTAGTGGATCTACTTGATCATGACTGAGGATCCTAGGAGAACTCCCCTATCTATCATTTGTGAAGTTATAGCAGCAGCCACACTGGATGGTAATCCTTCCTTTTCCTTGCATCCATTTCTTCAGCTCAGAATAGGTCCTTTCTATGTGTAAACCTGCTAGAACTCTGTCCCTTAGGTCAAAAATGCAATCAAAAATACTTTGTTCGTTTGTCTCTTAGAAGACTCTAGTATACAGTTCTAATCCCTCTAATATGTTGATGAATTTTTCTTGTACTTCTTCATAGAACTCGAAGTCTCTTTTGTTTACTTTGCTCAATTTATAGTATTCCACCCTACTGGGATTTGGCAGTTGTTGTGGGGGTGGGTATTCCTTCATTTGAACCTCATCAGGAGCCCAAGCTAGTGTTGTCTCTGGCTCTAACAAAATGTACGATCCTGCGTCTGACAGGATGTTTGGCTCTGTACCCCTCAGAACATACAGCTCTGCATCCATTGAGACATATGGCTCTACCTCTATCAGGTAATCAGGGGTCTCAGATCCATCATCGGTAGATGCATATTCCTCTAATGTGTTGTACTCCTGTAGGTGTAGGATGTTGCAGTCCGGGCACTCCACGAAGGCCCCCATAGCTCAAGCTCGTGTAGGTATTTCAACATTATAGGTAGGGCAACCGTACACAAAACATCTGAAGCTGGTAGTATCTTTGGCTTTGTAACAAACTTAGACTCCTCATCCATAGTGGGCTGGCTGGAGGAGATCTCTTCCATGCTCGGATCATAAATGTGTCACTCAGGAATGGGAGCGAGCAAATTGTCTACCTCTTTCTTGCGTCTCTTCTCTTCTCATCAGAAAGCTCTCTGTTTACGCCGGCTGGCATTTTTTTGCTGTGTTCTTCACAGTGGAGCAAACGGTATCCTTTCATTATCAACAACAACTAGGTCCGCTTAGCTATTTTGTGTGGTATACGGATGGACCCCTCCATCGGGTCCTATTGTACCATCACGTTCGTTCCTTTCAATGACGCACTGTCTTTGGCGGCCACCCTTAGTAGTGAAAGCAACCCTTTCTTTTCCTGTCGACTGACAAAATTCATTAAAGGCCCCTCGTATTCCATGCTGACTTGGTTATATTCCATGTTAAAATCTATAGTACCGCCCTGTGGCATCATTTCTTCTTTTAATGCGAGATTCCAGCCATCTTTAAAGGCAAAAATCAGCCTCTAGCCTGACATTTCTCTACAGACGATAGGAAAAATGTCAGTGGGCGGAAACTTAACATGAACAAGAATAAAACAAAGTATTTTTTAAAGAAAATTTTAGTTTATTTTGGTGAAGAGATTTTTTATTTATGTATGAATTTTATTTAATTTATTAGCATATTAAATTTGAAAAGAGGAGATTGAAGTGTGTAATTTTCAAAAAAAAAAAATTATTATGTTGAGGTTAATTTTGTTACAAGAATTTGCACCGGTCACAAACATTTGGCAACATAGATAACCCCAAAACAATCAAAATTTCAAATTTTCAAATCAAATGAAGGCAAGCAATGTCAGGTTGCGTAGTATGTCTTCAGGTTTCTTCCGTTGATTGGCAGCATGGGTCTTTTGCCTCAGAAGTTTACTAACCGGTAGGCTCCTCCTGCGTAGACCTTTTCAACGATAAATGGTCCCTCCCAAGTTGGCTCAAATTTTCCACCTATCTTGAGGCATGCAAGAATAGGCCTTTTGAGCACGAGGACGAGGTCACCAACTTTAAATGTCCTTGGGCGGACTAACTTGTCATGAGCTTGTACCATCTTTACCTGGTAAAGTTCCAGATGTGGTTGTGCTTCAAGTCGTTTTCCTTCAAGACTCTCTAGTTCTTCAAGCCTGAGCTTTGCACTTTCGTCTGTTATGAGTTGGTTGGTGACAGCTACTTAGAGACGGCGTCTAAATTTCTAATGGTAGCACGGCCTCGGACTTGTATACGAGCATGTAGGGTGTACACTGAGTGGGAGTCCTGAACGCCATCCTGTAGGCCCACAAAGCTTCTAACAATTTGTTGTGCCAATCTCTTTTGTTTTCATCTAGTGTTTTCTGCAAAATTTTTACCAATGTCTTGTTGAAGGCTTCAGCCAATCCATTTGCTCTAGGATAGTAAATTGTAGAGTAGCTTCAATCTATCCCTTGTCTTTTGATAAAATTGTTGATTTGGGTGTTTTTGAAGGCTGTCCCATCGTAAAAAATTATTCTTTGCGGAACTCTGAAGTAGTAGAAGATTTGGTTTTTGAAGAATTGAAGGATGTGTTGTGTTATAACCTCTCGTAACAGAACTGCCTCTGCCCATTTGGAGAAGTAATTCATAGTAGCAAGTATAAACCTATGTCCTTTAAAAGATGGAGGGTCTACTGGACCTTATGTCTGTGCCCCAACACTCGAATGGCCACGAAGCAACGGTTGGGTGTAGCACATTCGGTGGTTGGTACAAGACCACCCCATGCACTTGCCACTGGTGACATTTTGTGGTTGTATCCATGCAGTCAGACATCATTGCTAACCAATAATATCCGAGTCTTTAGATCCTTATTTTCATTTTTGGTCCTGACTAGTGAGCGCCACACAATCCGGCATGTACTTCTTTGACAATATTTTGGGCTTCGACTTTGCTTAGGCATCGTAGGCACATCTAGTCGAATGATCTTCTATAGAGGACATCACCAACCAAGGCGTATGACACAGCCCTTTTTGTAATCTGATGTGCCTCAGATTTGTCTTCTGACAGCTTTTCAGTATGCAAATATTCTATTAATGGCTTGTGCCAATCTTTATTGATATCCGCAACTGCAATCGTTGTTTCTTCTTTTTCAAGCTTGTGTAGAGTTTTGAGGTCGATTTGGGACAAAACTTGTATTCCTTGTATTGTGATTTCAATGGAATCCTCCAGAAGACATGTCAGTTCCTTAGTGAGTTTTGCTAAAGCGTCGGAATGGGCATTATCTCCCCTAGGAATTCAGTACAAAGTCACGTAGGGGATTTGCTCCAGTAGCTTCATCGTGTATCAATGATATTTTGCTTGTCTTGGTTTCAGAATTTTTTATTGTCCAACAACTTGCTAGTTTAAGTTTTGAGAGTCACCGTAAATAGCAATGTTTGTTATATTCATTGAGATTGTCAATTCCAATCCAATGATTAAAGCTTCATACTCTGTTTTGTTGTTGGTGCACGGCTCTGACAGGTGGTATGAGAACCTCAACATACCCTTATCTGGCGCGTGATAAAGATTAAACCAATCCTTACTTTGCCTGGTATGAATGTTCCTGATCCTTTGTCTTTTCTGGCTGATGATGCACCATCAAAGCACATCTTCTAGTGCTGCACATTGAAAAATTCCATTTGTAACACTTGCTCATCTGGTAGTTTGTCATTGAGAGGGGACCCAGCTGGCAGTGGGTGTGTAGCGAGAAAGTCTGCTAGAATCTATCCCTTGATAGCATGGAGGGGAACAAAAGTTATATTGAATTGCAATAAGATCATCGACCAGCTTGCTAAATCTTACTACACGTCCGGAGAGTGTTGGCCGGGTCATCAAATATTGCAACAGATTAACTTTTAAAATTAGGATAATTTTATGAGAGAGAATGTAATGTTTAAGCTTTTGGGCAGCAAAAATTAACGCCAGATAATGCTTCTCAATAGGTGGACACCTTACTTCTGTTGGTATCAGACGACGACTCAAGTAGTATAGTGCATTTTCTTTACCCTCATCATTTACTTAGGCTAAGAGGGCTCCGAGAGAGTCGTCTAAGGCCCACTGGCATTTCTCTTCCCAAATGAATTTGGCATCCTTTTTAATTAAGCGTTGACACCTACCTAAGAGATTATAAATAAAGCGTCTCGGATATGCCAACTTCCCCTGGAAGGAACATAGTTGTTTTAGGGTTTTAGAAGGAGGCATTTCTAAGATAGCTTTAATCTTATCTGGGTCGATCTTGATTCCCAGATGACGGACAACGAATCCTATAAACTTCCCAGAGGTAACGCCAAAGGCGCATTTTAAGGGATTCATTTTAAGGTAATATCGTCGTAATTGTTTGAACACGATCCTCAAATTGCACAAATGGCCTATTTTTCTTTTTCTTTTTATGACCAAATCATCCACGTAGCATTCTACTTGATTGTGAATGAGGTCGTTAAAAAATCTTCATCATTGCACGTTGATATGTTGCTCCGGGATTTTTTAACCCAAATGGCATCACTGTGTAGCAGAAAATTCTGATCGGTGTCGTGAAGACTGCAAGTGTAGGCTGTAAGTGTTGCATCCTTGGGAGCCATATTGATTTGGTTGTATCCCAACAATCCGTCCATGAAAGAGAAAATTTCATGTGTAGAAGCGATATCCACAATCATTTCTGGTATTGGTAGTGGAAACTCGTCTTTCAGACATGCTTTGTTTCGATCTCTAAAGCCGACGCAAACACGGATTTGTTCATTTTTCTTCTTGACAGGTACAATATTGGCTAACCACGTGGGCTATTTCTCTTCTTGTAATAAAGTTGGCGTCTATTAATTTTTTCACCTCGGCGATGACTTGCTGCTCTATTTTGAGGCACATTCTTCTTGGAGCTTGTTTTACTGAAGTTATATTTTTATCTACCTCGAGCTTATGAACTGCAACCTCTGTTGACAGTCCTGGCATTTCATCATAGCTCCATGCAAAGCAATCTTTAAACTCTGGTAACAGTTTGATCAATTCTAAAGATTCTTCATCGTTTAGTAGAGAGCTTATAAATTTAGGTCATGGTTGTTGTTCAGTCTCGAGGTTGATTTCTTTCAACTCATCAACCGTTGACTTGATTTCCTCCTCAAATTTTGGCATAGCATGTTCTATTAGTTGATCTGTAGATTCATCCTCTATATTGAGGCAATCCTCTTTTGATTCACTAGCAACAACCATACAAAATTTTGAATCATTGACTGGTGCGACTGTACCAAATCTGAGACCCTCTTTTGAGTTGGGAGTTTGATTTTTAACACTCCATAATTTTTCAAAAAGTTGTAAGAGAGTAGTGGAAGCTTGCTGAAGTGAAGTTGAATGGCCCTGCCACTGTACTTCTTCTAGATCTTTACTTTTATTTGCTGCAATTTTGTGAGGGAAGACAATTTTTTTTAGGCACGTAGTAGGCAGCATCTTCATGAATGCCAACTTCATGAACTAAAAATGGTTGTAGATCTCCTTTGATGCAATGTTCTTGTCCTTCTTTGTAGTACTTGATGCACTGATGTAGAGAAGATGGCACCATGTTGTGTTCATGAATCAACGGTCAACCAAGTAGAGCATTGAAAGAGGTCTCGGCATCGATGATATGAAACTTGGTGGTTGTTGCTACTTCTCCAACCTTCATAAACAATGTAATCAATCCAAGAGCTCTTTCTCCCTTTTGTTTGAATCCTCTTAACATCATTTTATCGGTTTTAAGCTCTTGAGCTTCGATTTCCAAATAGGTCAATGTTTGTAGACTCATCAAGTTGAGTGATGCTCCAGGATCTACTAAAATCTGGAAAATACAAATTTGTCGATATTAACGGAGATGTAGAGTGGTCGGTTGTGGTCGGCGATACCAAGTAGCAAATCTTCATCGGTGAAGGTCACCACAGGCTGTTCTTTCAACGAGCAAACTTCATCTAAAGATGTGTTGGCTAACAGAGTTAAGCCAATCTCTAGGTCAAGCAAGGCTGTAACCAGATCTTCTCTCATCTCTTTTGACAGGATCAAAGCATCGTAGATGCTTAATTGGGCTAGTAGTTTCCTAAGATGAGCTAGCACGTTGTAATCCACTTTATGTGTGCTCCAATTTTCAATTGGTTGTGTGGTTCTTCCATTGGTGGAGGTGGAGGTAATTCTTCTCGAGTTACTATTTATTTTCATTTATCCACTAGAGCTGTTCTCGGGGGTAACACTTTCTCGCTCAATAAGTTTATTTCTGTAATTTCTTCTTCTTGAGGTATTTTTGTTGAATTTTCTGGTGTTTCTTCTTTGTCAGAAAGATCTAAGTGCATGGAAAGTGGTGTACCATGGTGCTCGAGGATTGGTTCCTCACTTTCGGTGTTATCGTAGTTGTTATCTTTAGCGGTATTGTCATGGTCTTCTTCGGTCTTATTAACGAGTTCGTCAGACTTAAGTACGATTTGAGGATTATTTTGAGAATCAAGATTGAAGTTAGATTGATCATAATTGATTACGTCATCACTAGAAACAGTTAAAATGTAGCCAAAATCATGATCATTATATTCGTAAGACCCGGGAGGGGCAAAAAGATAATCATAAAAAGTCAGAGGTTCGAGGATTTTCTTCCCTAAATCTAAGACAACCAATCTAGCAGAGGCAGCCCCTATCCTACCCTCCGTGCTATCAATCTTTGTGGTAGTGTTCTTCTTTTTCTTTTTCTTTGATGATGACAGATCTTGTGCTGAAATCTTCATCTCGGGTTTAGCATACTGAAGACTCTGAACGGAAGTTTGTTTTGACATGCTCTAGATTTGGTTCAATATTTTCTTGGATGATTTGCTCCAAAATGCACTCCATCCATCTTTTCCAGTGTATGTGGAAGATTCTTTTGATTAATTCTAGATTTTATTTAGGTCCCTCTTGAGTTTTTCCTAAGTTATACTCCATCCCTCTTCTTTGGTATATGGATCAATTGGAGAGAGTGGTTCGGTCAAAATCATATTTATAGAACCTTATTCAGGTTCTGCAAACTCTTAAGTTCAGCGCAACCCTTAGGTTAAACCCAACCTAAGTCAACCTAAACCTTAGGTTCAACCTACCTAAGTTAGATTAGACTTTAAGTTTAACCTACATTGAACTTAAATTGACCCAAATCTTAGGTTCAATCTATACTGAACCTAAAATCAACTCTAAGACCTAACCACATTGGACTTAAGACTATTTCAAAACTTAGGTTCAATATTGAACCTAAATCATCCTTAAGTCCTAATCAAATTGGATATAATCAAGTATAACTCCTACCAACATTAGACTTAAAATCATTTCAAACTTCAGGTGCAATCCATATTGAATATAAATCAGCCTCAAATCCTATTTACAAATCAAATTTAAGCCCTAACCATATTAGACTTAGAACCACTTTAAACCTTAAGTTCAATCCATATTGAACTTCAATCAAATTTAAGTCCTAACCACATTGGACTTAGAACCATTTTAATCCTTAAGTTCAATCTACATTAAACCTAAATCAATCTTAAGTCCTACCTACATTGGACTTAAACCATCTTAAACTTTAGGTTTTACCAACATTGAACCTAAATCAATCTAATGTCCTACCTACATTGGACTTAAACCATCTTAAACTTTAGGTTTTATGTACATTGAACCTAAGTCATTCTCATATCTTAAATCCTATCTAAATTGTACTTAAACTATTTCATACTATAGGTTCTATCCAAATTGAACCCAAATGACATAAATCCTTAGGTTTTACCAACATTAAACCTAAATCTTAATTCTAATCTACTGGACCTCAATCAAACTCATTAACTCGCCAACATGAATGAAATAAAATTTACTAAAAAAGACACTAAAACTTAAACTTGAACCTAACATGTAACTGGGTTTGAAAGATATTTTGGAGGAGATAACCAATGGCTGATAACGAAATATCTTCCAGCCATTTATTGATAATCAAACCGCAAACATAATGACCCGAGATCCTGATTGGGTCATCCCAAAAATAAAACAACAAAATAATAAAATAATAAAAATTTAATCGATTAATAAATCGTAAACAACTTAAAATTTTCCAAGCCCTAAAATCTGAATAAGACATTAAAACTTAAATTGAACCCTAATGAACAAAGATCACCGAACGCAACTAGAGCATCTGTGTTCAGATCTACAAAGATTTATTGGACAATACAATTTGTGGTTTCTGACAAGAATATTTCGGTCCTGGTTTAAACAACTTTCAAACTAAGTAAATTTGAACACTTTACGGCCCCGGGACGACAGAGCCATAGAAATCTTGACCGGGTCATTTAAAAATTATTCAAATAACTAAATTAACAAATTTAAACATGATTTCATGCTAATCATGTTCTTTTTTTGTTGGTTTATTGGAGACATAAAACAAATTACACTTTAGATTTACTTTGCATGTTATAGGGTATGTTAATTCTGTTTTACATAACAACATTCTGAAGCGGAACCTCGAGACAACAAAATAACGAAAACATGACAAACAAAATATAATAAAATAGAACAACATGGCATGACAAACATAAAAAAATAAAATGACATGATATGACAAATAAAACAAAAACCAAACATCAAAACAAAAACAAAATGACATGACAAAATAAAAAAAAACCTTTAGGGTAGAATCAAATTCTTAGAAACCAATTACCCTTGGAATAAACATTTAATGTTTCTTTCCTTGACCCTGACATTTCTTATAAGAACAAATGTTAATGTTAATCAAGAGTTTTCTCAAATAGTCTTGACTATTTGAGATGTAATTATTTATAGGAGCTTGCTCCTATAGGAGAAAGAAGAACTCAGAATAGGTGATATATCTAAATCTCTGGTTACCAAATTCTTCAAGTGGTTTTCCTTATATGAGAAATCATTTTCTCTATAATGTCTACCATAATGAAGATTATCCTAACCTTTCTTTTCTCAATTTTTCTATTTTTAGCCCTTTTCTTCCTTTAAAGTGTGCCTTCAATTTCTTCCTTTCTCCTTGTATATAGTTTGTGATGATATTTTTACCTTTTCTTAATTTACTTTACCAACTAACCATTTATGATGTTAAAATCCATTATGAAAGATCATGACTAAGAAGGGTTATGATTTCACTCAACTAGTGAGTATTACACTTAACTTTGGATAGAGCCATCGCAATCATCTGAGGGGAAATGCAAATAGATAGGGAGATAAGTTTTGATGGCTGTAGAATTGATGTTTCTAGGGTGACAGGCTAGATTCTTTTATCAGTTCGATCTTGAGTTTGGATCTAAGGGTCCCTAGTAAGTCATATAGAGAGGGCACAATGGGTAATCTAAAAGTGAGAGGCTAGAATCTACTCAATACTACTACACAAGCTGGAACAAACTTTAGATTAGTCAATGTTCTTTACTAGCATCGAAAGGGGGTAAAGACAATGTCTTACCTCAACTTTTTCCTTTTTCCTTAAGGGATAAAGCTAAGATGTGGTTAAACTCATTAGCACATAGATCTATTATAACTAAGGGGATTTAGCGCAAAAATTCTTAGCTAAGTATTTTTCACCTTCAAAAACTGATAAACATAGAAATGATATTACTTCTTTTACTCAGTATGTAGAAGAGTCAATATATGAAGCTTGGGAAAGATTTAAGGAACTTGTTAGAAAGTGTCCACATCATGCTTTGCCAGACTAGTTAATCATTCAAACTTTTTATAATGGGTTAGTATGATCCCTTAGATCAATGATAGACGCTGCTGCTGAAGGTTCATTAATGTCAAAACCATTTGATGAAGCTTATGCAATAATTGAAGAGATAGCTATGAATAATTTTCAATGGCCCTCTGAATCGGAAAGGATAAATCCAAAAAAAGTAGCCAATATTCATGATAATGATGCTCTTTCAATGGTTGCATCTCAAGTTGTGGCATTATTTAGCAGTATAGACCAAATTATAATGAATTTTTTCAAACACCTCATGTGATTGAAGAAAATTCATTAGGGCAGATGATCGATTCTCAAAGCACATTAGAAACTTTAAATGTTATTAATATTAGACCCAATAACCCATATTCTAACTATTACAACCCAGGTTGGAAAAGCTATCCCAATTTTAACCGGAATAATAAATCTAGTTGTGGAAGTCAACATTGGTGGAACAATCAAGTAAACCCATTAGGAAACTGGAACAATCAGAGTATTTCAAACTATAGACCTACTTATCCTCCTAGATTTAGTAGTAACCAATAAATTATGGAGAAGAAGTTATCTATAGAAGAATTAGTGTTACAGATGGGAAATCAATTATTAAGTCAAAGTGCTACAATTCAAAACATTGAGAATCAACTGGGACAAATTGCTAACGCCCTTAGAAATATGCCTCAGGGAACACTTCCTAGTAATGTTGAAATCAACCATAAGGACAAAATTAAAGAACAAGAGCAAGTTAAAGTTGTCCAACTTAGGAGTGCAAGGGAATTAAATGAGGGAGTTCAAAAATAGATTAAAGTTAAGAGAGAAAATAAAGAAATTGAAAAACATGAAGAAACTATTCCTAAGGAAGTAGAAAACTCTGTCTCTCCAACTAAGATTAATTTAGAAAAGCCACCTCCTTTTCCTCAAATACTTTGGTTGCAAAAGTTGGACCAACAACATTCAAAATTTTTTGAGATATTTAAAAAGCTTACAATTAATATTCCTATTGCAGAAGCTTTGGGGCAGATGCCAAGTTATGTCAAATTTATGAAATAAATTTTAAATAAGAAAGTAAAGTTCAAAGATTATGAAACTGTTGCACTTAGTGAAGATTGTAGTGCAATAATTCCGAAAAAACTTCCTCAAAAACTTAATGATCTTGGTAGCTTCACAATACCATGTGCGATTGAAGAAAAAAAATATGAAAAAGTTTTATGTGATTTAGGAGCTAGAATTAATCTCATGTCATTATCTATTTTTAGAATGTTAGGTTTATAAGAGAATTCTCCCACTATAGTAACCCTACAGTTAGCTGATCGATCTATCACCTATTCTATGGGGGGTTATAGAGGATGTGTTGGTTAAAGTGAATAAATCTATCTTTCTTATTGAATTTATTGTTCTAGATATGGAAGAAGATAAACAAACACCAGTCATTTTAGGGAGACATTTCCTTGCCACTAGACAAGAGATGATAAATAACCAGAAAGGACAACTAACCATGAGAATTAATGATAAGAAAGTTAAATTTAATGTGCTTAAATCAATGAAGTGTCCTGATAAAGGAAATGATGGTAAGTGATATAGAATGGATATTATTGATTATATGATTGTTAATCATTTCCAAGAAAGATGTGAAGTCGTAACAGATCAAAAAGAACTGAAGAGTGAAAATGAAATTGATTTTGAAGATAACTCAAATGAGATAATTACTGAGGATTCAAATTATGTTCAAGAAAATTTTAAAATTGTAGATATTACTGAAAATAATAAACCTCTGATTCCTTCAATTGAAAAATCTTCTAAATTTCAAATGAAGGTGCTCCTTGCTCATTTAAATTATGCATTTTTGGGGAACTCATCCACATTACTAGTTATAATATGCTCAGACTTGACTGTAAAACACGAAGAAAAATTAATGGAGACATTGAAAATTTATAAGAAAGCCTTTGGATGGACATTAGTTGATATTAAAGGAATTAGTCCTTCAATATGTATGCATAAAATTTTGATGGAAGAAAATCATAAGCCTAAGGCTGATCCTCAAAGGAGATTAAACCCTATAATGAAGTTATTAAGAATGAAATTTTAAAGTGGTTGGATGTTGGAATTATTTATCTTAATTCTAACTGTTTTTGGGTTGGTCTTATTCATTGTGTTCATAAGAAAGGCTAGGAAACTATAATTATTAACGAAAGGAATGAATTAATTCCTATAAGAGAAGTCACTTGGTGGTGAATCTGTATTTATTGAAGAAAATTAAACCTCGCTACTAGGAAAGATCATTTTCCTCTACCTTTCCTGGAGCAAATGTTGGATAGACTCACGAGGCATCGTTATTTTTTCTTTTTGGATGGATATTTCGGATACCACCAAATACCCATAGCTCATGAGGATC
>NW_018250329.1:5953-6495 GCF_001263595.1 Phalaenopsis equestris | reverse complement strand
GCTTCACCAATTTAAATCACCATTTCACAAATCTCGAGACAAGGAGAAAGACAGAGAAAACTACTCAGAACTCATGGAGAAAGCACAACACAACTTGGAACTCATATATAAAATCAAAGTCATACAAACTATAACAAGTAAATAACTTATCTCTAAATTTCTCTTCAAGAACACTCCTCGAAGTTCCTCGGAATCTCTTCCTTTCTTTACAGCACATAGAATTCCTCTTCAAAGTAGCAAGGAGGAAGAAATCTCTCACTTTCCCTCCACACTTACAATTTCTCGAAGAATTCCCCACATTTTTACGCTCTAACAAGCTTTCTACGCACTAATGGATCCTTTCTAACCTCCAGGAATCCAAAAGTCTCTCCTCCCAGCTTATTATTTTCGGCCAAATTGTTCTCTTTAAGGATGTGGATGAGTTTTCCCAAGTGTTGCTTACGCACCCCTCCAAAATCCAGCCTTATCCATTGTACATGTCACATAACCATCGATCCCGCCGTCGGCAGCCTCGATGGTGTCGTCAGCGGCCTTTTGGTGCA
>NW_018250329.1:2375-3334 GCF_001263595.1 Phalaenopsis equestris | reverse complement strand
CATATGTTCCTTAGTTTATTTGATCGAGCCTCATCCTCAAGTCTTGTGTTTATCCTTCAGGATAGATACAGGATTTGAGGTATAATGCTCTTTCATTTAGACTATGAAAAATATGGGATCAGTTTGATTTCATATTTTTTTCTAAAACTAAATATATGTAAACTAAAACGTCCTTTCGACACGAGTGACGAGATTTCGATTTTGGTGACCGGCAGCTTCTTACGGGCAACTACTCCAACAAAAAATAGCGCCGACACATAGTTTATTTGGATGAGCAGGAACAAATCTAAGTATGAAGATATTAAACCTATGACAAAGACTGTGATCTCTTACTGCACTTCTTATATGCTAAAAATTACAAAGCATCTTAAGTTCCCAAATCTCTTTAAAAATTGGAGTCCCACTAATTCCATTCAGCCAACTATCAAGCTTGTAGTAGTTTACTGGTCCCCCCTTCTTATGGTTGGGTGAAAGTTAATACTGACGGGAGTTTTATGAAGGGATTTGCTGGAGTTGGGGGAGTTTTCAAAAACCCCCAAGGGCAGTGCCTGCATCATTTTTCCTCTCCAACGTGCGCATGGGATGCTTTGGAGGCTGAGATGATAGCTATTTACTGGGCTATAATGCCTGCAGAACTATGTCAGATAAGATATCTAATTGTGGAGTCAAACTCTCTTACTTGCATAAAGTTTCTGATGAAAGAGGAAGAACCCCTTGGTATCTACTCAGGTGGATAAGCAAGGTCAATGTTGGTATGAGAAATGGAGGGGTGAAATTTCAACATATTCATAGAGAGGGCAAAAACACAGCCCACTTTTTGGCAACTACTGGAAGGAATATGGAAGAAGTCACTGTTAGCAATGCCCCTTCCTCCAAATTTGCATTTCTGCTACATGGAGACAGTTTATCTATTCCTTACTTGCATGTTTTGTAATGGTGCATATATATATATATATTGG
>NW_018250329.1:0-1886 GCF_001263595.1 Phalaenopsis equestris | reverse complement strand
TGTTAATAAGCTGCAAGGAGTCAGATTCAACCCATAGCTGGTTAAAATGGCAAGATCTGGCTAAATTGATGGCCCAAAAGATAGCTTGACATTCTGCTTCAAGGAAATCCAAAGCTTTAACAGGAGATTTAAAAAATAAGATGCACCTCCCCTCATGATTCCTGAAGACACCACCAATTCCAGCAGACTGAGATTTATAGCTACCATAAGTGTTAACTTTTGTCCATCCAAGCTTTGGAAGAATCCAGCAAATTTTCAAGACTTTGGTGATGGAAGGATTGAAAGATGGGCTCAGCTCCAACACAGCTTCAAACTTTTTAAATTTAATCAATTTTTGTATAAAAGCAATACAATTTAGACCTACCTTCATAGGTACTAAATGGGAATTATCTTGCTTCAAATGGTTTTTATCCATCCAAACAAACCAAGCCACAATGTTGGGGATGTCTTGAAGATTGATTCCCCTCCAATTAGACCAGCAATTATAAAATACCTCCCATGTTAGATTCATAGTTGGGACATTAAGCTTACCATTCATAATAGACCAAACATCCTGTACCTAGGGGCAGACAAAGAAAAGGTGGTTAATAGTTTCATCATTGGACAGGAAGAAAATGCATCCAGAGGGACCTCTCATACCCCTCAATTTCAATATATCATCAATGGGAATCAATTTTAAGAAGAGTCTCTATATAAAAAATGACATGGAGGGAGTGAGAAATTTATTCCAGATTGTATGACCTTAATACACCAATAGTTTGGGAGGCTGAGAAGAGATTAAGTTCTTTTTTATAGCAATTCTATCCTTTACTCCAGTTACGGAAAGTTTCAAAATATTGAAGATTTGAGAAGGGCTGCAGAAAGGAAGAATTGGAGTAAGAATCCACTTATCATGTTCCCAAAGATCCTTCACAAGCATTGGAGAGTCTGGAGCATTTTGATCATGAAGAAGGCAACCTTCCAAAGACCAATTATCCCACCAGATGTTTACTAAACCCTCAACAATCTCCCAGAAATACATTTGTTCAGCTTCCTCCCGTCCTCCCTAATCTGTAACAACTTTTTCCAAATGGGGGAATCCCCTAAACCCACAGAGAGTTGGGTGGGGCGTTGATGCTTGTAATACTTTCCCCATAAGAATTCAGCCCAAAGAGAGGACTGAGATCTAAATTTAAACCAGAGTTTGTAGAGATTAGTGTGCATATTTTGAGGGAAGGACTTGAAGCCTAACCCACCTTCCTCAAAGGGTTTACACACCTTAGCCCATTTTGTTCAGTGTTTTGCTTCCTTTGACCAGCCCATAGAAATCTATTGAAGATCCCTTCTAATAATCTCTGAGAAGACTTTTTCAAGATGTTCATCTATAGAAGATAGGATGGAATAGCAGATATAACACTTTTCAGGAGTGTTATCCTACCCCCATTGGATAAAAATGAATTCTCCCATGCTTGTAATTTTCTTTGAATCTTTTCTAATATGTGATCAAATTGAATGTTTTTAGTTCTTCCTTTGATAAGAAGTACCCCAGATATTTCGCAGGAAGATGACTGTTTGTGAAGCCAAGTGAAATCAGAAACCCAGGTCTTTAATTCACTTTTGCATTGTTTGCTGAAAATGGAGATGCACTTCTGCTTATTTAACTTCATACCAGAGGCGTCTTGAAAGATCCCCAAGCTCTGCATGAATAATCTAACAGCAATTTTGGAAGCTTTTGAAAAGATAATGATGTCATCAGCAAAAGCCAAGTGATTGATTAAGGTGGAAGATCTGTGGCTATAAAGGGAGTGGGGTTTCCTGGATGCCAGCTCATTCAAGCTTCTAGATAAGTAATAAAAAACTAAGATAAATATGATAGGGGAAAGGGGGTCACCTTGTTTTATACCTCT
>NW_018250328.1:0-475 GCF_001263595.1 Phalaenopsis equestris | reverse complement strand
TTTTAAATATGATGGAGTGTCTAATGATGTTATTATACTTAGACTTTTTCTTTTTTCATTAAGGGATAATGCTAAATTTTGATTAAATTCATTAGCACATGGATCTATCAGAACTTAGGGAGAAATATCACAAAAAATTCTTGGCTTAATTTTTTCCACCCTCAAAAACCGCTAAACTTAGAAATGATATTATAACTTTTTATCAGTTTGAAGGGGAATCGACATATATTTAGCCTGAGAAAGATATAAAGATCTTGGAAATGTCCACATCATGCTTTACCAGATTGGTTAATAATTCAAATATTTTACAATGTATTAGTAGGATCACTTAGATCAATTATAGATGCTAAGATGTTGCTGTGGGTGGATCATTAATGTCAAAACCTTTTGATGAAGCATACTCTTTAATTGAAGAAATGGATACTAAGAATTTTCAATGCCCCTCTAAAATTGTAAATCCTAAGAGAGTAGCTAG
>NW_018250327.1:93703-99218 GCF_001263595.1 Phalaenopsis equestris | reverse complement strand
CTAGACCTCAACCAAAAGTGAGGTCAACAAGGTATAACAAGCATAAAGTAATAATAAAAATTAAGCAAGTAATGTGTAACTAGCACAAATATCACACTCTTTTTTGAATTTTCCTTTTATAACAGTTGAAAAAGAAGTTATATAGTGTAAACATAATAATAAAAGAAAAAAAAATAACAGAACAAATTTTAAATCTAAACCTAAAAAGTTTCAACTAAAATTCACCTAAATTAAAAGTTAATGTCTGTCCCCAACAATGATGTCAAATACTGGATTCACGAAAAGTGAAGCACAAATTAAATATGTAAGTATACATATTGATCAAATAGTATACAAATTATGAGTCTATGTATCGATCCTACAAATAACATGTAAATTTTCAAAAAGGGAAAATTTCTACTTTACTAATCTTAGGTTTAGTTTGATGTGTTAGAATTTTTTTGATTATCAATAGGCTTAATTTTCAAAAACAAAACTAAGTGTGAGAGAAGATTTTACTAGTGTTATGAATATCTCCCTTTGATTGGTCGTAAGAAATCTAAAGTTACCTAAGCAATTCTCCTTCAATAGTTGTCAAAGGGGGCCTTATACTTCTTACTCTTTTCCAAGACATAACAAGCATTTGAATCCAATATTATTGTTAGATTTCTCTAACCCTATAAAAATTCCCAGGCATCTGCAACCCCAATCATGTTTGCATGATCCTATTGACATGTTCCTATTCCACTAGAAGCGAAGTCAATAATCCATTGATTGAAATTAGTGTGTTCCTCGAGAAATTACATGCAGATCGTTCGAAGTTTAACGATGTACGCCAGCTAGAAGGAATCATTTCTATAACGCTACAAAATTTTGAGAGAATATTTTCACATAGTTTCTTTGAATCGATGGAGTACCTCCCCATACATCTACCCCATGAAGCATTAATTAAAGGTCTAATACAATATTGTTGGATGCATCTATTTTAGAGGTAAGTGCATTGAGACTAGATAGTTAGTCACTCATTTATAATGAATATTGGTAATTTGTAGTTAGTGATGTTTATTTTTTTATATTTTTGAATAAACTAAAGAGAAATGTGAGGAATAAGGCCCAACCAAAAGGATATATGTGAAGCATATTATCTGTAAGAGATAAAATCATTCTACTCCTATTTCGCAGAAGAAAAGTCCATAAAAGAGTCATTGGGTTTGGTGTCACCATTGACACTTTCGATTTTTCAACATTTAGGTAAGCATCGGGGAGGTGCACATCACATTACCTTAATGACCAGGAACTTCGAGCAGTGACATTTTATATTCTTCTTAATTGCAACGAAGAATAACCCTTTATTGAGTAAGACACTTTTCATTATAACTTTTAACTCATTTATCTGAAAATTTTCATGATTAACTATTTCAATGATATTTCAATGTGTGTACATTTTATTCGTTGATTCATTAAATTTAGTTGAAGACAATGATACGATTAGGGAGATTGAGAATACCTTTCCATAGTGGTTTACAATCATGTGAGTTAAAATTGACATATTCCTATGTGACAAGAGGCTTTTCTTACATATAGGATTTCTTATGTATATATTAATAAATTCATGATTGGAGAAATGGGGAGACAGATCAAGGGTTGATATATCTTACTTGGGGACCTATGCACATCATGAAAATCTGGTAAATTTATGATGTTAATGGGTACAAGTTTCATACATTATTCTGATTCAAAGTAACTTTTTTTTAATTCCGGTATTTGTGTTAAAACAAATGATAAGTCAGACGATGAGATAGACTATCATGAGATTCTGGAAGAAATTGTTGATAGTTTTATCTAGACTCTATTTGAGAAAGTGTATTCCTATTCAACTGTACTTGGTTCGATCCTATTCTTAATCATGGAGCAAGGGTAATCCAACTATATAATATTGCTGAAGTGAAAGTGAACATAGACTATGATAAATTTGATCCTTTCATTCTAGCCCGACAGAGGAGTCAGGTTTAATATCTTCGCTATCCATGTAGAAGAGATAACGTTGATTGGGCGGTTGTCATTTCGAGTAAACCAAAGGCCACCATTAATATTCATGATAACATTAAACCTACCCATCAAGGAACTGAAATGACACGTTTCTACTTTCCACTTGATGCAATGATGAAGAGATCTAATGGTTGCTGGCGGTGAATACAAAGAAATTAATCTTGGTGATCGGTACGACTCTGATGATGCTTTTGAAGAAGAGATCATAACTACCTCCTCCAGTCACTCTTCAGCCGAAGCTAAGTAATATCAGTAAGTTTATTATACATTTTGTTGAATTTAAGTTTATTATACATTTTGTTGAATTTTTTATTTCAGTTTTTACATAGTTTTGTATTTTTAGTTTTAGTAGTTGTACATTGCACTTTATAGTTTTATATAGCTGTTTACTGCATACTTATATGTTTTATGTTTATTACTTACTATTCTATTTTTATTTTATTACATGGTATGTATTATTTACACTAATTAACAAAATTTACTCTTCGCCCCCCCCAACCACTCACCTCTGCCTCCGCCTCTGTCAACACCCCACACTCAACCCCACTGTTACACACATCCTCACCCTTAGTATTGTCCCTACCTCCACCCTCACTGTTAAACCCAACCCACTTCGAGCCATGCCCCCGCCCCTACCATAAACCCTACCTCTACCTTGACTGGAGCGGGGTTGAGTGCATCAAAGGCCCATGCTACCTCTACCGGGTAGGAGTCGATGGGCAGTGGCTACCGCATTGAGATCTTTGGTCTTAGAAGTTTGTGATAAGTATCGTTCACAAATAACTTAATTTGTTTTTATTTATTATCAATCAAACATAGTCCTTGTAGTATTTGCAAAATTAATCCTCCCGACACCCTAAGCACAAGGCACACATCTGGCGTAACTTCAAATGTAAGGGCAAGGATCGTCTCTGGAACATGTTTGATAAAACTTAGAAATCCCAAAAACGTCCTCTGTGGCTCTGAGAGGATGTTTTTTTCCATGCTGCTTTGGGCCTGAGATTCTCCGGACTACCAGAAGAAGAGGGAGCAGACAAAACATAACATGCAGTAGAACTGTGGAGGTATGGGGCGCTCCCACATACGGTATACAAATAGTGGCTGATAAGATTTCATTTTTTCTATAAGGTTTTCTATAGTTTAAACATGTATTCTAACAATTTCATTTTTTATGGACAAACTATGGGGATTACACGAGAGCTTTCAGCCGCTGATGTACATGGGCGCACCCACCGAAGGTGATCTAACCAGTCCTAAATCGACAACAGATCCCGTGCGACCCAGGTAATTGACGAGTTAAAATAGTTTGACAATAATACATCTTAGCTCTAATTGAATGTAATTACTTTTGTTTGTAGGAGAGATTCCACACCGGAAAGAGAGTGGATCCCAGGCGTCAAGAGGTATTACTATCTGCGAGTGTGATCCTTCCAAGTACGACATGTGGATGAAGGCTGCTGGAGGGAAGATTAAGAGTTGAATATATGGGCTCGAGTTGCAGGGGTTTTCTTACGACTCTCTCCCCTCCACCAGTGCATCTCCAGCTTCTACCTCTGCCGCACAGGATAAGAAAATCTCCATACCTGTTGCGTCATTTTCTGTCGAGATGGAGGCCTGCTTCTCTCAGATGAGGTCAGAGCTAGAGGCCAACATGGAGATCAAGCTGAAGGCAGAGTTAGATTCCTTCCAGTTGTGGATGAGGAAGCGTGGCAAGGTAGCAACAATGACAACATTAGAGGAGGAAGTGGCGGAAGACAATGAGGATGCAGTTGACGAAATAGAGGAGGATGATTAGAAGGGGTTTTTTTCTTTATCTTTATCTTTTTCTTTTATGTTTATGTATATTTAGACATATATCTTTTCTATGAACAGTGATGTGCATATTTTAGAGTAGTTGTATTTTATTTGTTTCATGATTTGATTGAACAATTTACTGTTTGACAACTATATTATTTTATTAAATGCTTGTAATTGTATATTAAATGTTGTGATAGTTGGTGTGATAATGTAAATTTGAAAGAAAATTTTTTTTTCTTATGCTACATGTTTCTAACTGCTTGCCGTCGGTTTGGCAATTGTTCCAAACATATCCGTAGACAGAACCGACGCTAGCCGATGGACTTTTTTATCGACGCCTAACCAGCACATAATCGACGGCTCAAAGTGTGTCACAGAGAAACAACAGGTGCACCACCTTTTTGACAGTTATCTCGTCGGTTATAAAAAAACGACGCTTAACTGACATGTTTTACCCGTGTCAGACACTTTTCCAATAGTTCATCCGTCAGTTATAAAAAAATGACGCATGAACGACGTATAACGGATGGTTTTGCCTGATTCAAAAAATCGAAGGCAAATCACTTTTCCGAAATGTATGTCGTTGATATTACCGACGAAAGAACCGTCGGTTATACGAACCGACGACTGAAATTTTCTTAATAAAAACTACAACATTAAATTGTCAAATAACCATTGATAAATTTATACCGTCGGAATATCGATCAGTTTTAAAATTACCGACAAGAGTTTTATCAAGCCCAAAATCATCAGTAAACCAACACTAATATTAAAAACGGTGATTATTCTTATCATAACCAATATGGCCGTAGGAAAAAAACTTATATTCTGTTAGTGGAAGTTAACTAGACTATTTTGTCACTATCATCACTCTTAGCTTAATTGCTTAACAGTGTCATTGTGAATATTCATTTTCATTCATTTTTGTGGATATTATTGAGGTTTTAAACCTTTTATATGATCTTTTTTGCACGGTGACTATCATTATTGTAGGATAATAATGCTAATCAAAAGCTTGAAGATACAAAAACAACCATGGAGTTATATGGTTTACTGAGACCTCCCAAAATCTCATGGCAACATAATGATCAAATAATAAGTTTTTTTTTTATTAGAAGGATAGGTAAAGAGATAATACTTCATACATAATAAAAAATGAGGATAGAAATTCTATTTTTTGTCTTTCTTAATAGCTAAATAGAAACCTACTATAGCTATTGTGGTTCCCCTATTATTTTCCAAGCTTTATTTATATAGTTAAAAGGACATGCTCAAAAAACATAGAATTATATCTGCATTTTTGTACAAGATATCTTAAGGTTTACATAATATATAATATCTCACAAGAATTTAACAAATCTTATTCTAGCACTTATAAATAATAGGATATCTCCATCATATCCTACAGAGAATAAATAGACAAAAAATTAAGAACATGACTTATGGTCCGTTTGGAGCAGCTTGTGCGTCAGGATAATCGGCGGCACCTTATCCTGAAACGCGGCCCGCGGGCCGGCTGCAGTGGTCGACCCGAGGCCCGCGTTTAGTGTAAAAAGTCAAACGCAGTTTCGGATAAGCTGCCGCACTTATAAGCTGTCCCAAACGGACTCTTAATTAAGAATCTTTCGTCACCTCTTATTTTTCAGTTATTGTATTATTAATTTTATTTAATTTGAATATATATATATAT
>NW_018250327.1:93012-93648 GCF_001263595.1 Phalaenopsis equestris | reverse complement strand
TATATATATATATATATGACTTTCTATGCTTTTTAGAGAAAAAAAACACTATTTGTTTCTTGCATTTAATCTGATGTGAAGATGGTTTCATTAAAAAAAATAAAAATAATAAAATAATAAAAATAATAGAATAAAATAAAAAGGAGGTTCTCTCAGTAATTATTTTAATTTTAAAGTATGTCATTGGTTGAGAAATATTCTATTTCATTTTTTTATAAGTGGGTGAGTGCTTAACCTTTAGGGTTGAAAACGAGCCGAACACCAGCAAGCCAATGCTCAGCTCATGCTCTACTCATTTATATTTTGAGCTCAAAAAATGTGTTCGTGTTCGGCTCATTTGCTTAGCGAGCCGAACACGAGCTGTTCACGAACAAAGAGTCGTTTTGACAACCCTAATCACGTAGCCATAAGGTGTTAACTTTTGGGGCAAAATTTAAAAATTATTATTCATATTAAAAGATCATTTGAATCTAATTTAATAATCTTTATTCTATTTTTTTAATTAATAATTTTAATTGATTATAAATCTTTGTAGTCTTGTAGTCAATTAAATTTTTAAAATGCTACTCATCAATATATATATATATATATATATTGATGTGTAATATTTCGAGCCAAGCGAGCGAGCCGCACATG
>NW_018250327.1:82655-92990 GCF_001263595.1 Phalaenopsis equestris | reverse complement strand
GGGGAGATATATATATATATATATATATATAATTGATGAGTAGCATTTCGAGCCTAGCGCGAATAAACAAATCTTTGTTCGTGTTCGGCTCGTTAACTTAGCAAACGAGCCGAACTTTGCGAACAACGAGCCGTTATAACCTTAACATTTTGGGATTATTTACTTTATTCTCGTCTAATCTGCTATGCTTTGGAGAACAAAAAAAAAATATAAACTTGTTATTAAAAAATATATTGTATTATTCTTAAACAAATAAAGTTCATTTCATTAATTTTGATATAAAATTTAAAATTAGCCATCAACATAATGTCAATTTTTTAATCTTTCTTATAACAGCTTGGCACTGTTCATTGCTCTTTAAAAGGGATGTAGAGAAATTTGGAGTTATTTTATTAGTAAAATGTTCATATTAATTTGGAGACAACTCCCTGACTACCAAATGACCGCCCAGACCAAATACAACAATGCTGATGGCCACGGGGTCGACCATTTGGAAAAAAAATGCAAGTTTTTTCAAAGAAAAAACCGATCAATACTCATATGAAATAGCCGGCTCAATCAGTTAAGTCGATCGGTTCAAAGGTCCGCAGATCTAGAGACTTAAACTCATGAAAAGTTGTTAAAATCGGTTACTGATATAAAATTGTGTCACTTATGAAATGAATTGGAATCAGTATCAGTTATGGATTCGAAAAGACACCAGCATACGAAAATGTGTCCAAGAAGATAAAATTATTAAATTAGGGCAAATTAATAAAAAAAATAAGGACTTATAAAGCCCCATAAAAATAGGGGTAATTTGTAATTTTATCCGTTGACCTCTATGATTATAAATAGATGCCATTTTTAGACAACTGTTCATCTTGCATTTATTCATTCTCTACAATAAATATCAAACTTTCTCATTTATTAATTATTTCTTCAAGATTTTTATAGAAATACTCTTAGATTAAGGGCCCATTTGGGGCAACTTATTTGGTGCGGTGGCGTTTTAAAAATGCTGAAAATAGAGTTTTCAGACCGCAACTATTTATGTGTGGTGGCAGCTTTCTAACAATAGTCTGACATTTCCAAAAAAATAAAAATTTATAATATCCACCGCATCTAGCTTATCAACAAATTATTTTTAATTAGTTTATCAGCATATTATTTAATAAACTGTAGCTGCCCCAAACAGACCCTAAGTCGAACACAATAATACATGCCGTGCTTTCATTTGGGTTTGGGCGTAGCCTATCTATTTTCCATATATTTTATAAGGAGGTATTTGCATACATACCACCCAATTCATATCTATTTACACATCAAACACCTAAACTTTACGTTTTATATTTCTACCTAAAAAATATAAAAATTTTGACCTTTTTAAAGTAAAATGCACATTTTCATTAACTTTACATATTATACATATAAATACAAAGAAATTGAGTGGTATGTATGTAAATCTTCCCTCATAATAAAATTGACATGTTCGCTATAGTTATTTGGGTTGGAAAAGAAGCAAATAGCCTTTATTGACTATTAAATGAAGCCACTCCCATTTAATTGTTCGTTATGGTTATCTGAGTTAAACATAATAAATAAATAAATAAATAAATAAATAAATAAAAAGAATTAAGGGTCTGTCGTGCTACTTAAATTGAGGAACTTATTTTTTTAAGATAATTTAATTCTTGACTTTCACTTCAAAAATAAAAAATATTATCTCACAACCGAATGGTTGATGTATGTTGGATTAATTGATTAAATTTTCAAATTAAAATTGATATAAATATATGGAAATAAATATCTATTAAGAGCTCCACTGTTTTATTTTCATATTTTATCACTTCCATATTTGTATGGTATTTAGAGTGACTCTATTTTTTTGCCATCTATGAGCAAGAGTGAGTAATTTATTGAAAAGCCTTTTCTTTCAAAGCCTCTTCAGCTCATCTATTCATTAGCTTTCTCTTTAAGGTTAGTGTTGATATATTTTTTTATTATTTAGATTAGAATGTATATAGTTTTCCCTCCAAAGGTTGATGTTACTATGTTATCATAACAAAGAGAAGCCTGGGCTTGAGCCTCATATTGCCATATTTAAACATCATTTTTGAACATCGCGTTTAGCCATTTGATGCAAAATTAGTTTCTAACCTTGCTTGAAATGTATGCTCAAACAAGATTTGAATTATTCAAATCATGATGAAATATTTGTCCAAATTGTAGTCAAATCTTGTTTGGACAATTTTAAGAGGAAAGCTTTGAAAAAGGGTTTGATGTTTGAACCCTATTTCAACATTTTCAACTATTCTAACTTGTTTGAAGTTAATTCAAACCTTATTCTAATTATGCTCATCCTGAATTAGAACAATATATGAACATTTATTTCAAAACAAAGCCTTGGATAAGGTTTGAATGGTGCTTAAATTTTATAATATTGTCATTATATTGTACAAATTGATTTGTTTAAATTCATTTATTGTAAAGGCAGATTTCCTAATAAATCATTCTTGTAGAGGTACATTACATTGCTTGAGTCACATAAGAAGTTTAGAACATGATGAAAAAAGTTATTACAAAATTTGAAAATCTTTTATCTTTTTTGAAGAGCCAAATAATGTCACAGCAAACAACTTTTCCCTTCTATTGACCTATGGTCCATGAGGGTACTAACTAATTAAATTCCTCCAAGGAAGAATAATGATGATAAGAATGATGAAAATTATAATTGTAATTAACATTCAATGTAATAATGATATATTTGAAATAAGAGATTTTACTATAATAATCTTTTGGACTTTTGTATATTTTATATAAAAAAAATTATTTTAGAAAATGCACAAAAATATAATCAGAAAATAATAGATAATTACAAGATGATTATTGTAAATTTTATGAATGTAGACTTAACAAATACATTTATAAGGTACATTAAGAGAAAATATTTGAATAATAGATCAAAGGTTTATTGTTGATGGTGTTCTACTCAAGCATAACAAACATAGTTGTATTTTACTGATATATTAGCACTAATTATGGATAAAGATTTATTTTTTGGAAGCTTATGTGGAAGGTTATCATGCAAAAAAATTAAGTTTTAAATAGAAAGTAGGTGCACACTACAAAAACTATCCTAAGAAAGAAATTATCATCACAATACACTATCATTGGACATGTAATATCATTATAGTATTAATCTCTTAAGAGCTATTCAAAACATGAGAAGGTAAGTGCAAAATATCTTATAGTTAGAGTGCCTAAAAAGTATGCATACTACCAACGATATTTTTCATTACTAACAAATTATTATATATGTGTTATGTGCTAAAAGAATCCCAGTGATAGAATGATAATTTTAACATCTTAACATTGTACAAAGATCCATCATACACAAATAATTAAAAAATAGTGGGAGAAGACACCATAAATTTTTACGTGAAAAAACCCTAGAAATGGATAAAAATCACTAGGTCTAATCTAATTAAAGTAATCCACTATATGATTATAAGTACTAGTCAAAATATTCCACTATAAGTCCCGAGCCAACACATCATGACCCAGCCCACCTGTTATCCATGATGCAAGCGGATGTAGGTCGGTGATGTGAATGTCAGGCGACATGGTCATAGGTGGGTCAGGTTAGGCCAGACTTGGGCAATAGGCAAAGCCATTGGCCATAAGGCATGGCCCAACAGGTCACAAACTGCTCTCATTTGAGAGGCAGAAGCCATGAACGTGATTGCACACACATATTTGCAAGCACTTGGATACTCGTTTTCGCCCATGGATGATTTTGGAGCAAAATTTTTTAAAACTTTCAATTTTGGTGCCGAAAATTTGTTATTTTGGCCTATAAATAAGACTATTTTAAGGGGGGAGATAGCTCACATCTTCTCCAGAGGTCTGAATCCCTTTGAAACTGCTATTGCATTAAAACATTGGAGTTCCTTTTAAGTTACTATTGCCTCCCTTTTGAGCTGCTGCATCCAAATGACGTTAGAGTTCTTTTTAGGCTATTGTTGCCTCTACTTTTAGACTATTATTGTCCAACTTCTAGGTTATTATAGCTTAACATCTTAGGCTATTAATGCGCCACCTTCTAGGATGTTGTTTTCAGAATGTTGATTCCACGTAATTTTTCCTCTTGAGAAGACAAAGCCGTTATAAGTTTTGGTGGGAATTTAATACAATCCTATTAATTATTGCCCCTAGTAGGAGCTAGTGGTAATTAATTCTACTGAGGCTCATACCTTTTGAGATTATTTAGCTTCTTGAGTAAGTAAAAATCCTTTTGGGACTTCTAACCCTTTAAGATTTCTTATACCTTCATCTTCTGAGGATCATAGCCCCCTAAAATTTTGGAGTGCACTTAAACATTCTCATATACTTGATGTTTTAATGAAATTTGAGAAGACTAGTCGACTACAATCATGCCTGGGACATTGATGTGAATGACATTTCCAGAGTGTAGTGAAGATTGCCCCACCAAGAAATACTTCATGAATGATACTTTAATGACTCTCTCTCACACACATTTTGTTGATATCCATATGTGTGAGAAGATTCTTTAACAATCCATTAATTTGTAATGAATTGTTCAATACATAATACAGCAAGATCATCAAAGGTATGAAGGATTTGCTAAGGAGTGCATAAAACAAAGTATTTGCTTGGACTTTATGAGTAGTAGAGAACACTTGAAAAGAGCACTTTAGAAGATCATCTTAGGATGGTTCATATTTGTGCTCATATGAATTAGATGTCCCATCTTAAGAATTATTGTAAGCATAAAATCTATTGGAATATGGTGTTGAAAGACTATCTCAACATATGGAGAATACTCTTGATAATTATGTTGAGTATAAAAATGACTTCTTCTTGCATTAGAGGTTGTATCTCACCATGAATTATGTAAATTATCCACAAAAGTTAGGGTTTGTTACTAGGCTTGGCTGCACAAATGAATATATAGAGTTAGTAGTGTCCAAAATGTTAATTTCCCAGGAAGTAACTTTAGTATGTGGAGGGCATGTTAACTGGATTCCTCTAATAAATAGATTTTGAAATAATTATGCCTCTCCAATATATATGAATATCGGTTATTTAGCCTCACACAAAACTCGAAAAGTCTCAATTTAATATTCTTCCTTTCCTTGTGTAAGATATTCAGGAGGTGCAAGGGATGTTCCTTCGCCAACTGAATGATTTGCATAATCAGAAAATAAAGTAGAGACTTGGTGCCTAGACTTTGAGATTGCACCCTATAATGATAGGTGGTGAGCGTGAAGCTTGTGTATTATGTTCCTTAACCATCGACTAAGTGTATACTTATATAGATGAGATTTCGTTTCCCACAGGCAACACAAAACTATTTAGTGTCAAAAGATCTATGATGATAGATTGATGATTTAACATCTTAGAATTTCATGAAGATTCAGTACACATATATAATATAAAAGTAGCAAGAGAAGAAACAACATTTTTTTACGAGGAAATACCTTGAATAGAAAAAAATTCATGGTGCCTAACCTAATCCAAGTAATCTACTATAAGATTGTAAGTACATTGTTGCACTCATCTCATGAATTAGAGAATGTACAATACTGATCCAACTTTAATTATCATAATTGAGCTACAACAAATACATCTGTTGGTGATAATAATAATAACAATCCAAAAAGACCATGGTTGATTGCTACAAAGGTAGTAGTTTATCATAAAGCTTGTAGCTGGTGGCTATAATAACATAAGTTGGTTATAGATGCCATAATTGAAATTTGTAGTAGGAATTGGCCACATAGACTATGATTGATCACATAGATTATAATTAGTAACTACAGTAGAGTTAGTTGGTCATGAATGCCAGAGTTGGAAGCTTCATTAGTAGCTATCCACACAGGCTATAGCTGTGAGTTGTAGTAGCAATTAGCTACATAAACCATAGTTAGTCACATAGATCGTAGTTGATAACTGCAATATATCGTAGTTAGTCATATATGCCAAAGTTAGTAACTGTAATTTCAGTTAGCTACAAAAGCCGTAGTTATTCACATAGGTTGTAGTTGATAGTTTCTGTAGGAGTTAGCCACATGTGTTATAGATTTTCACATAGGTTATAGTTGGTAGCTATAGTAACAATTAGTTACATGGTTGTAGGGAGTCACATAGATCATAGTCGATAACTGTTGTAGTAGTTAGCTACATAGTCTATAGTTAGCCACACAATGAATATCTCAAAGTTGTAATAGCAGTTAGCTATATAGGTCATAGTTAGGCATATAGGCCATAGTTGATGCTACACCAGTTGGTTGCTACAACCCTTTTCATGGGTTTACTATTTACACCAAAGCCATCATTAGTCGATATGTGACGTTAAGAGAAAAATTTAGGAGCCTAAAAGAAGTTGATGTATTTGGAATATAACGATCATAAGTGGTTATTATTAGTTATCATATGATCTTCAATATTGTGTTATTTGTTTCCCCACATTTAGGTATATAGTTACGATATACTCAGAATAACTTTTTACCTTATATTTGAGATAATTTATTACATCGTATTTAGGACACTTTGTTGCCCCATGTTTGAGATAATTTTATTACCTTGTATTCAGAATTCTTCATTGGCATATAGAATTCACTGATGACAATAAGCTGCGGCTGGCAGGTGGTGGTTCAAGACGACCGATAAGTGATGGTCGATTGTGATCGATGATTATGAAGGCTGAAACTTATCGCTGAAAAAAAACTAGAATTTGACTTATTCTCCTCCCCATATCAAGTGAAGAGCGGGGCTCTATTTATGAACTCTAATGAAAGGACATTTTTATCCTTTGGTGAGTACCGCCTGATTGGACTACTCATATTGATCCCCCTTTATCGTATGAATTTTTTTTAATGATTTCAAGTCTTAATAAGTTTAAAAGTAAGAGATTATAGGCTCATTTGATTCCTCTCACCGAGAGAACACTCAACTTGAATATTGGTATGTCAAATTTGGAGTTTATTTGACCATTCAATCAACAATCCAAAGCCTCTAAAGGTACTTTAATGGCTTTATCTACACTCAATTGAACTTAAATTAAAAAATTTTTTGTTTCATCTTGTTCAACTTGTCGATACTGTTAGTTTGATTATAAACTTGCAAAAATCAAAGCTCCGGACAATCTTTAATTTGAATAGAAACATTTCTTAATTAAAAATTACCTCTATATTAATGCTAAATGATAAAATTCTTGATAACATATGAACATGTTATATATATTATTATATTTCAAATATTATTTTTTGTATATTTATTAGTGGTAATTAGCTTGTGATCAAACATTAAGTTATTTTTATTAAGTCATTATTAGCATAAAATTGAAGTAAAAATCTTCTAAATATGACTTTTATAAGCTAAGTGTTTATATACCATATTTCTCTTTACCAATTATGATTGTGAATAATAAAGAAGCAACAATACATCTTATGTGTGCGGTAGTTGCACTAAGAAAGAACAAAAGAAGCACATAGAACAAAAAATATAGATGAATCAATTAGGTCTTCTTGTCAGTATGAGTATTGGTACATGAGTAGGGAGAAGGATATTAGAGGGGACTTTGGTGTTATATCTCACAATCATAATTATATTGGAGATGTTAAACTATACTTTCAAGTTTTAGATTAAGATGTTTTACAATTTATAGATTTTAAAAGAAAATAGTTTTATAGTAAGCATGTTTAACTTGAGAACTAATAGATACATTTGGAAATAAAGACACGAGAAAATAATGTGCCATTGATTCTCTTTGCCCAATCCATCAAGGGCAATTGTCTTTCTCTTTTTCCTGGTTATTAGGAAGGATAACAAGCATTAAAGAGAGCTAAATTGGAGTATACGATTGAAAGTGCATTATACTCTCCAAAAAGGAATTACACACAATATACGTCTTATTTTTTCACTTATTTTTAACAATATATTCATTTAATGTGTGTTCTACATGTTTTTTTTTTGTTTCTAAAAACAAATAAACACGTTTTTAAAAACTTTCAAAATGATTTTTGGATTTTTCGAGTGTTTTCAAAAATAACTATATCTTAATCAAACATATCAAATATATTTTGTTTAAAATCAAACCTAAACAAAACAAAATAAAAGCTAAAGTTTGAAAATAAAAAAATAAAAATAATCTCAAACAACCCCTTAAAAATCCCACAATTCATGAAACAAAAAAGTATCAATGATATTTATTCAAGTTGCCCACATCCATGGTGAAGTACTTCATGGAAGATGAAGAGAAATTCTTTAGTTGTTGATTAGTTAAAAAACTTATATATTATATATTAAATTAGAATAAATGTTTTTGGATAATACATGATATCTCATTTATTGCCAAAAACATGATATATAACAATGTCCCCTATGCAATTGTTGTAAAGTCTTGTAAGCAATAGTAAAGTTGCCTTGCAATAAATTTTTGCATTATTAGATTTGTTTGTGTTATTTACTCAATCCGGATGGCCTTCCACAAGCAAATCATTTAAAACCAAAATAGGTAAGATTCCCAATATAAAAACTAAGACCGTGTTTGGTAGCATATTATTAAAAGGATTTAGGCATGAATTTAACTTAAATCCAGCCAAACACCAAAAAATTGAAACTTAAATACAAAGCTCCGTTAAGTATAATGTTTTCGTGTTTCATCCTTTCTTCCTGCATTACAATGAATGCGAACCAGATTTAAAGGATTTGTTACAAGCTCCATCTCTGTGGAAGGAACTATCAGATTTGATAATTTCTATTTAACGTTAATCCAAGTTGCATCGAAACACCGCCTAAGCGATTGAATCATAAATGATCTATAACATTATTTTCGCAATTAATATCTTATAATACGATAGTCATTAGTAATTCATTTCTTACAATTTAAATATTTATTAACAAATTTTAATCTTCTTATATTCCTTATAATTATGGAAGTATACGAATAATACTCCCAACTGGGGCTGTCAAAAAAACTCCTTATTCGCGAACAGTTCGTGTTCGATTCGTTTGATAAGTAAACGAGACGAACGTAAATAATTTTTTTTCGTTCGGTTAGTTAAACGAACCAAACATGAACAGTGATGCATTCGTTCATGTTCGAATCGTTATTGTTCGAAATATAAAATAATTTAAAATAACTATATATGTATAATTTATGATATTCTTAAAAATTAAATTTTATAAATTATAATATATAATAAATATATACTAATATAGATATTATATATTTATATAATATAAGTTATATAATTAATATAATATATTATTTATATATATTAATATTACGGATGCAAACTGTCTCCTCGTTCGCGAATAGCTCGTGTTCGACTTGTTTGTTAAGAAACGAACACGAAAAATGACTTCACGAACAATTTCACGAACAATTTCGAACAGAACACAAACTTATTTCAAATAAACTAAATTTCAAACGAACCGAACACGAATACAAGCTCTGTTCGTTCGTGTTCGGTTCGTCTACACCCCTACTCCCAACTCACTCATTTGGTACATTTATACTCCCCGCATTAAACACTCTTCACTTCTCCTCCGCAAGGCATTACTCCTTTGCCGCAAGAAAACCCAAAAGCTATTAAAATAAGGCTTTTCGTAACAATAAAATCATTCTCCCTCAAAATGTAATATAATATATCTCCACTACGTGTCGTCATGAAGCATTATTGAGGCCACCATTTGGACCTTATTTTAGAAAAATATGTGGTTATTATAAAGAGGACCTCAGCTTATTTAAGGGCTGCCCATTTTTAAATAGAGTAATTCACGAGTGATGTTTTTATTCTGCATTATCTTCTTCAAATTTAATAATAGTTTTAATAGTTTTAATTGTTTTATGATAAGAAAAAAATATAAAAAACAATGTAATAAAATGTTTGCATTTTATTGCTAATTCAATGATCATAAATACGTCATTTTAAAAATGTTGAATATTTAATTTATTAATGAATAAAGATAATTTAATTTATATCAAATTTTATACGGTATTATTAATTTGATATAAACTATACTAAATGAACTCGACATATGTTGGAGCATGCGGCATAAAACACATTTGAAATGCGAATAAGTGGCTTTCTTAAAAATGGAAGGATGATTACTTGTAAAAAGGCAATTGTTGAGAGAGCTGTGCCTTTTGACATTTGGTGTGAAACGAATTGTTTAAATACTTCCCAATTAGCATGATGAATGCATGAATATGAAAACATGAGCATGTGGCATGAATATGATAATGTATTGACATAGTAATTTTAGAATTTTATTTGTCATAAAAAAGTTACTTATAATTAATTACAATATATATATATATAT